>NC_142017.1:4349791-4484791 GCF_049901735.1 Notechis scutatus | reverse complement strand
CCCTCTGTTAATCCAAGTTAGGGGTTGTGTTGGCTTTTTTGGCTGCTGTTGCACATGGCTGGCTCCTATTTAGCTGGTTGTCCACTAAGACTCCAAGATCCCTCTCCCAGTTCCTGCTATTGAGCCTGGTTTCACCCAGTCTATATGTGTCCTTTTGGTTTTTCTTCCCTAAGTGTAGGACTTTCCTTTTCTCTACATTGAATTTTGTTAGATACAGCCCAGTGTTCTAGTCTGCCAAGATCCATCTGGATCTTGAGCCAATCTTCAATGGAACTTCTGGCTGTGGGAAGCAAGGGCTGGGCCTCTGGAAGGAATTCTTCTCAAACAGATGGCACCGTGAGCCAGTTTTCCAGCCTCAAGATCAGGAGCCTTGGAAGGGACAAGAGCAGGGGTAAGCAACCCGTGGCTCTAGAGCCACATGTGGCTCTTTCATTGCTCTGCTATGGCACCTTGTTACCAGTCGGCTCCACAATTGATAGGATTTTCGGTTAGGACAGGTAGAGGAAAAAGGATGCCATGCTAGGAGGAGACTCTATGGTGGGGTAACTGGACTTCCAGTTGGCTCCAGAATTGAATGGGGGAGGGGCTTCCTGTTAGGACCTTTATGGCTCTTTAAGTGTTTAAGATTGCCAACTGCTGGGTGAGAGGCTTGGATCCCATTGCATTGTAATGACAGCTGTAGAACAGCAATTAACTGGATTGCTTAACTCAGGGAACTGGCAACGGGCAGCCAACTTCAATAAAATAACATCCAGGGAAGGGATGGCTGAAGCATGTTGCAGGCAAACCTCTCTCTAAAGATCCACGCTGGGAACAACGAGTCTCCACTGAATGCCAACCCAGATAGTCCTTGACCTATGGCCACAACCGAGTTCCACATTTCTGTGGTAGAAGGAGACGTTGGTGAAGCGAGTTTTGCCCCATTTTATGACTTTTCTTGCCACACAGTTGTTTAAGGGAATCGCTGCAGTTGGTAAGTTAGTAACCCAGCGGACCAGTGGTTGGAGTATTCAACTCTTTCCAGAAGGCCCATTTTGGACTTGGCTTCTCGTACCTTTAACCGAAGAACAGAGTTGGAAGTAATCCAGCCCCCTGCTTTAATCGGAAAAAAACAGCAATATCAATCTATGATCAACATCACCAATCCATTCTACAGTGTTAGGGTATCTAATATCCTAGAGTATTAGGATATAATCCAGGGGTGGGCTGCTGGGGGCTCGTAGGGGCTCGGGAGAGCCCCTAGCTAAGACTCTGTGGGGCTCGGAGAGACCCCAATAACCTCAGAAAGACAAGTAGCAAGGGAAAGCTCTTAATAGGCTTAATTGAACTTCTTGGCATCCAGCCAAGATCATTTCACACCTCATAAAAGTGTTGCAAGCTAGATAAACAACCCACTCAGCGCTTGTGAGGGAGAGCCATTGAGAAAATCAGAAAACAGCCACTGGCCTTGGAGGGGATTAATTCCCAAATCATAAGAATCACGTAACTCAACAGAAACTCCACTAAGACTCCAAGATCCCTCTCACAGTCACTGCTGTTAAGCCTGGTTTCATCCAGTCTTTTATTTAAGTCTATTAAATGCATGAAATAATAAACAACTTTTTTGGTATATATGTTTTTTTTAAGGTAATTAGGGCAAAGAACTCAACATCAGTTGAGTTGGCCACACCCCAGTTGGCCACACAGCCATGCCCACACAGCCATGCCCACACAGCCATGCCCACACAGCCAGTCATTAGGACAGAGAGCCCCTTGCTAAAAAAAAATTGAAGCCCACCCCTGGATAGAGTCTACTTGGTTTGGAAGCTTTCTCTGTTTTCTCCTCTCCTAGGGCTGAATGTAGGGCTGAGCGTATCCCAAGGCAATGCCCAAAATGACGACAAACAGGTCCTATCTTCTCCAACCAGTGGTCTGAGCTTCATCCGGTTGATTTGGTTGGCCTGTTTCCACCCTTAGAGCATTAGCAGAAAGCATAGCCAGATACCTCCCACTCTAAGCACTGAGTTTGCATTAGATGATGGATTAGAAGACTTCTAAGATGCCTTCCAACTCTGTTATTCCATTGAGGAAATGAGAAGCCAAGTCCAAAATGAACATGATTCTTCTGGAATAATTGAACATTTCAACTCCCGATCTTCCTACTGGAATTTTTTAAACTATGTCTTGCCTTGAGTTTGGTGGTGCTTTCAGGGATCAATGGCACTCTTTAGAGTAGGGGGTCTCTAAACATGGCCACTTTGAGACTTGTGGACTTCAACTCCTACAATCCCCAGCCAACCATTGGTGTATCCTAAGTCAATGCCCAAAAGAAGGACAAACAAGTCCTATCTTCTGGTCTGAGTGTCATCTGGTTGATTTGGTTGTCCTGTTTCCACACCAGAGCCATTAGGAGACAGCATAGCCAGATACCTCCCACTGTAAGCACTGAGTCTGCACTTAGATGCTGCCCCTTATATCAGTAACAAACAAGCATTGATTTTATGGTAAAGTGACTTTGGGATGGGAATGAGTAACTCCGGGCAGTGATATCACTGTATTACATGGAAATGGCCCAGGTAACAAGATGATCATTGATTCAGCATTATGTTTGATCAATAATGAAATAAGTAACTTCAGGGCCAAATTAAAATGCAAGCTAGCTTAACGCAGCCAGCTTCTGGGCTAAGTGACAAAATTAATTCAGTAGGGAAATGGCAATATTTGCATTAGAGCTCGCATCTGTTGTCAAGCGGGGGGAAAAATGAGCTTGGAGCAGTGTGTGTTTGTGTGTGGGGGGAGGTGGGGGAAGGTGGGAGGAGGGCTTGGATGCTTGTTGAGATTACAAAAAATTACTTCAAAGCATTAATGATTGTTCTAGGGTGTGAGAGGCTGGTTGTGCGGTCTCATCAGATACAAGGTCCCATCACAATGTGTTCAATCGTCTCCTTCATCCAGAACAGTTCTAGTCCATCTGTTTTGGTTAAGGTGACATAGAACCCTACCAAGAAAACCGTAATAAACACATCATAATATTAAAAAGCTGCAAAGGGGTCGAGAGCTTCCTGAAAAGCAAATTATGAGTGAGAAGGGCTGTGGCAGGCAATATCAGGTCCATCATACATTTTTTTTCACCTTAGAAAATTAAGGAAAAGAGTCTCACTTGGTCTCTAACATTTCTTCCATCAGAACTGTACAAGGGTGGTATAAGACTCCTGTGCCCTGATCAGGAGATTGGTCTAGAAGATCTCTGAGGTTCCTTTCAGACCGATGATTCTATGATTTAAATTCACATTAGTTTGAGGTTTGAATCTGGTGTTGTGGAATAATGAGAGCTGCGTTCTAAAAGTAGGTGGGATAGGCAACCGAAGAATTGTATAAGGCAACAATTGGGAAGACATCATTAAGTTATAGAGCCCCATCATTGGTTGAATTTGAGATGTGGTGAATAGTTCAGATGGTTTTAAAAAGGGACTAGACCACTTCATGAAGGTTGGGTCAAAACAACGGCTAGTTGTCTTGCTAGCTGTCATGGGCCACATATGTTAAACATCAGCATTCTATGCCATGATGGCATCCATCATGAAACATCTCAACTTGGACAGGAAGTGATCAACCCTTTCTACTGGGAAGCAAGAGTAGCAAAGGACAATCGCTTCTTGTTCCATGATGGATGTGGTTGGTTCCATCATGGCAGAGAGTACTGGCCTTGGTAGAATAGGGATGTCATCTTGTAAAACATTCCTACACTTGTTTCCAAGTTGGCATAAGAAAAAGGGGAGATAGACTGGAGAAGCGTATGGCAAATGAACTTAGAAGCACATTCCAACTTTATCTTAAAAAAGATTGTAGCTAAGTTACTGGAGCTTTTGCCTTCAAAAAACTTTAATTGGAGAACATGATGGATGACACCTAGCCCATGTATGTGCTTATTGGGGAAACTGATTTATGGCACAGCCAGAGAGGAGGGGGGAAGCAGAGTCATAGGTGACTGTAATTACGTACGCCAAAATCGGCTTCATACAGATAGAATATAATTCTTTATTGGCCAGGTGTGGTTGGACACACAAGGAATTTGTCTTGGTGCAAATACTCTCAGTGTACATAAAAGAAAAGGTCATGCCAGTATGTCTCTCCTAATGAATTCTTCAAAGTTTTTTGAAGTTTGGCTCAAGGCACATGATTTAATTAGGGCAATCACTGGAATCCTGACAACGGGAAGATCTAGTATTTAAGATAGAAACCTTCTACCACCTTTCACGGTGGTGTTTGAGAACTTCCATGTGAACCTATTGAGATTTTCAGTCAAAGTCCTGAAGACCTTACAGTTGGACTTTTCTGGTGATAGAATTTCTGTTTTGGACTTTCCTAATTTGCTGAATGTTAGCTCTTTTTTTTCTTCCAGATATTTACCTCCTGAGACGTAGACCTGAAAAAAAAAGCAGAGGTATTTCTCCATCGTGAACAGATGCTTCTTTTTAAATAGCTTGGAAGGTTATTTTGTTGCTATTGTTTGCAGGGCAGAAATTTTCTGGGTGTGCGGGTCTGTTTAAAAATCTATTTTTTTGCATTACGTGTGATTCTGAAATGCTGAGCAGCAAATGAGTTTTCAAGGCAGGGCAGAGTCTAAGAAAGATAACTTCTGATGAAGACTTTACTTTTCTCAGCTATTTTCTCCGGGGCTATTTTTTACAGGATCACTATCATTACAAGAAAGTGTGATCCACATTGATTTCCGATAGAAAATTTCATCTCCCACCTGAGAGAAATAACCAGGCTTCTCTGAGATGCAATGATTTTTACCAAGTGCAAAAACCTCGTTAGGGCAAAATGAAGGCGGGGAAGAGAAGGGACTGTGCTTTAGATGGACTTTTTCTTTCTTTTTGTCAGTAAATGAACGGATCTTCCTTCTTTTCCTGCCTCAAACAGACATAATAGTAATAATTTTGTTTGTATGTACCATGACAGAAAAAAGGAAGGAAACTTTATCTTAAGTAATGGCAAAGCTCAGGGGCCTACAGAAAAATAAGAACCAGAAAGGCTCTCTTTTCTTTTCCTGGCACTAAATTGTGATGATTTTCTCTGTCTCCCTGTGGGCAAGGCTTCCTTCCTTCCTTCCTTCCTTCCTTCCTTCCTTCCTTCCTTCCTTCCTTCCTTCCTTCCTTCCTTCCTTCCTTCCTTCTTTCCTTCTTTCCTCCCTCCCTCCCTCCCTCCCCTCTCCCTCCTCTATCTTCCTTCCTTCCTTCTTCTTTCCTCCCTCTCTGCCTCCCTCCATCCTTCCATTCCTCCCAACCTCTATTCTCCTCCCTCCCTCCCTGTTCAACCAGGCGTCTTATGGGTTACCAGCTTTTCTCTGGACCAAGGCCTTCTTTGTTCTAAGCCCCCTAACTCTTGAACCCAACTTCCTTAAGGCCCTCTCCCGGAAGGCGGAGGAGAACCAAACCCCACCAGGTCCACTTCTTCTCAGATTCGTATTGATTGACTAACTTCAGTGCAGGGGTCCTGGCAAGAGGCGCTTGCCTTTCCTGCGCCCCTTCCCCACTTTTATCCCTCATGCAGGGAGGGAGGCAAGGGAACACCTGGCCAGGTGAGAGGACACCCCCCTCCCCTCCTCGCCCCAAAGTCCTCTGATCTAGCGGCCGCACGCGCTCTCCCTCCCTCCCTCCCTGCGTGAGTGCCAGCCATGCTTGGTACCCTTTGAAAGTGTGTTTATTTTTGCCATTAAACTAAGATCTGCAAACACGCACGAGCCAATCCAGGCTGGGGATGGAGGGCTGATCCCAATTATGGCTGCTTTCTTAAGCAGGTCAAACACGATCGTTCCCAGCCATCGATCCTTTGCTGATGCGCAGGGCCAGCTGGGAGCGCCAAGCGGGGCAGGGGTATCTGGAGAAGGCGTGTGTGTGTGTGTGTGTGTGTGTGTGTGTGTGAGGACTCCAGCTCCCATCCCCTCAACCGGGCAGGCTGGGGAGAGCGATGGGAAGTGGAGGCCCGTCCAACGAGCCTTCCCGGTTGGCAAATGGGTGAGGGGAGGGATAGAGGGTTGTTCTCCTCCAAGATAGCCAGATGCCCACTGGGCTGGGGATTTTTTTTTATTTTTTTTTTATTTATTTATTTGATTTGTGAATCGCTTACAAGATAATAGGTATAAGTATATACATAGTTATGAATACATGAAATGGGTACATATAAGAAGAATAAAAAGAATCAATAGGACAGGGACGGTAGGCACGTTGGTGCGCTTATGCACGCCCCCTACAGACCTCTTAGGAAAGGGGTGAGGTCAATAGTAGACAGTCTAAGGTTAAAGTTTTTGGGGTTTGGGGAAGAAACCACAGAGTCAGGTAGTGCATTCCAGACATTGACCACTCTGTTGCTGAAGTCGTATTTTCTGCAGTCAAGTTTGGTGCTGTTTACCTTGAGTTTGTATCTATTGTGTGCTCTTGTGTTGTTATGGTTGAAGCTGAAGTATTCATTTGCAGGTAGGACATTGCAATGTATGATTTTATATACCATATTTAGATCGGACCGGAGGATGCGGAGGATGAGGGACTCGGATTGTGCAGCACGTCTTGGGAGACTGGCTCGCGATTTTATTTCTCCTGGCATTTCTAGGTTCGACTTGTTGGTGCTTATTGAGTGGTTTTGGCTCAGTTGAAAGCTTTGGAAGTTCCTCAGAAAACTAGGGTGTTAAAGGTTACTTGCAATATCTTCCTTCCTCTCTCTCTCTCCCTCCCTCCCTCCCTCCTTCGTTCCTTCCTTCCTCTCTCCCTCTCTCCCTCTCAAGCTCTCCCTCCCTCCCCCCTTCCTCTCTCCCTCTCAAGCCCTTCCTTTACTTCCTTCCTCCCTGTCAAGCTCTTCCTTCCTCCCTCTCTTCTTCTCAAGCTCTTCCTCCCTCCCCTCTTCTCTCCCTCTGAAGCACTTCCTTCCTTCCTCCCTTCCTTTCAAGTTCTTCCTTCCTTCTTCCCCTTTCTTTCCCTCTCCCTCTCAAGCTGTTCCTTCCTTCCCTCCCCTCCCCTCCCCTCCCCTTCCTCTCTCCCTTCAGAAAAAACAACAACAGCCTCCTTGCCTGGTTATAATCCCAGCCAGCTCCCCTCCTCCCTTCTCCACATGCTTAAGAAAGGTACCAAGTTCAGCTTGGTAAGAACCTCATAAATCGAGGCGTCATTTGCTACTGCATTTAATTAAATATTTTGGAAAGAAAACCCACGTGATGGATTGGTCTGCTGGATCGATGGGCGATCGATCCCTGTGTCTGGCTAGCAGGAGCACCATCGAGAAAGTGTGATTGGAGGAGGGAGGGAGAGCTGTCGGGGAGGAGAGAGGCTCCCTCCTGGAATTCACACACACACACACACACACACACACACACACACACACTTAGCCATCCAGATTTACCTAAATGGAGAGGCCGTCCATACCTTTTAAGTAGATAAAGAATGGGATGGGGAAAATAACTTCCACCAGATCTTCCCCATGCAAATTGCTAATTAACTCAGTAAATCAATCTAGCTCTGATGATGTTACCTAGTTGGGTAATGTGATGTCTGCAAGAAAACTACGCAGCTCAAAGAGCACCAAGGTCCCCACAGTTCAACCCTGAGCAACAAATATTCTCTTCTGTTGACAACTCAACAAAATGCCTGGAAGCTAGATTTGGTTACTGATGTCTCCACCTCATGTTCCCTTGTCTCTCAAACAGTCCTAGGTCCACATGTGCTTAATGTCACCTCTTCATATCTTGACCCTGTTTGGCAAAGAGCAAACTGCATCATATGGGAGGTTCAAGGTTGGGAGAAAATGTCTTCTCCATTGGTTCCCACAGGAGATTTCACTCGAGTTACACCACAAGTCTAACAAACACACACACTTTCTTTCATTCTCCCCCTCTCTCCCCCTCTCTCCCCCTCTCTCTTTCATTCTTTCTCTCTCTCTCTCCCTTTCATATCTTTCATTCATTCATTCTTTCTCTCTCTTTCTTTCTTTCTCTCTCTCTCTTTCATTCTTTCTTTCATTCATTCTTTCTCTCTCTCTTTCTTTTTCTCTCTCTCTTTCTCTTTCATTCTTCCTCTCTCTCTTTCATCCTTTCTCTCTCTCTTTCATTCTTTCTCTCTCTCTTTCATTCATTCTTTCTCTCTCTTCCATTCTTTCTCTCTCTCATTCATTCATTCATTCATTCCCTTTCTCTCTTTCATTCTTTCTCTCATTCATTCATTCTTTCTCTCTGTCTCTTTCATTCTTCCTCTCTCTCTCTTTCTTTCTTTCTCTCATTCATTCATTCTCTCTTTCTCTCCCTCTCTTTCATCCTTTCTTTCTCTCTCTTTCATTTTCTCTCTCTCTTTCATTCTTTCTCTCTCTCTCTTCCATTCTTTGTCTCATTCATTCACTCATTCATTCATCCATTCCCTCTCTCTCTTTCATTCTTTCTTTCTCTCTCTCTCTCTGTTTGTGCATGGGTTGTTGAGTGAATGGCCTGTAAGTAAATAAATAAGTGGAAGCTTAGGAATAAGAAGTTCTGAAGTCCAATGGAGAGTGTCGGAAAAGAGGCATTGCCATCAATCAAGCGAGCGTCCAGTTGAAGTAGCTATAATTTCATGGCAATAACTTTATTATTTTGATATTTAACGTCAGTGGCATCTCATATATCAAAAGGCCTGAAATGCAGCAAGCATTCTGGGACGAGCTACCGCCACTGACCCCAGAAGACGAGTTGAGTGTGACTCCTTAAGGAGTTCAATCACCTCTCCCATTTGCCATTAGATAAACAGCTCCTTAAAGATTCATTTTGGAGACCTTGATTAAGTGACTCTAAATGGAAGTGTTCTTCCTTCCTTCCTTCCTTCCTTCCTACCTTCCTTCCTTCCTTCCTTCCTTCCTTCCTTCCTTCCTTCCTTCGAACTCTGGAAAAAAGATGTATAAGTTAAAAAAAAACAAACTGGATTTATTTTGGGAAATCACAAAACACACAGAAGCCACATTTAAGATCTCCATTATAATTATTGTTGAAATCCTTAGAGTGACCGTGCTTATTTTCAGACTGGAGACTGAAACATAAGAAGAACGGTTGCAGGAACTGGGCCTGGCTAGTCTAGTGAAGAGAAGGACCCGGGGAGACAGGATAGCAGTCTTCCAATATTTGAGGGGCTTCCACAGAGAGGAAGGGGCCAAGCTATTTTCCAAGGCACCCAAAGACCAGACAAGGAATAATGGATGGAAACTGACCAAGGAGAGATTCAACCTGGAAATAAGGAGAATTTTTCTGAAAGTGAGAACAATCAACCCCTGGGACAGAAGTTGCCTTCAGAAGTTGTGGGAGCTTCATCACTGGAGGCTTTCAAGAAGAGACTGGACTGCCATCTGTCAGAAATGGTGTAGGGTCCCCTGCTTGGGTGGAGGGTTGGATTAGATGACGTACAAGGTCCCTTCCAACTCTATTAAACTAATCTGATCTAAAGATGGTGTGAAAGGGAAAGGAGAAGCAAAAAGGAACAACTGTGATGATTTAGGAGCTGACCCAAGTTCATCACTTCAGCGATAGATACCAAACTCTACATCAGCCTTCTACAAGACCCTGTTCCAACCAAACCTACAGTGATTGTGGCATTTGCTTGCAGGTTGATCAAGACAGATGCATTTTGGAAGTCTGTCCAGATATCTGGGTGGGAGCTTTTATGCTGTGTCAGTGGAACCTCACTTCTCTTTGCTGTCTAAGTCAGGAGTCCGTCCGTCCCCCCCCGCTCCAGTCTGTGGATTGGCACCAGTCCGTGGCATGCCAGCAACTGGGCGGTGCCAACAAGCAAAGCTCCCATCCACGGGATGCAGACAGCATGCAAAACCACGCCCCCCTCCAGGACACTGGAAAAGCCTTTCTCCATGGAACCAGTCCCTGGTGCCCAAAAAGTCAGGGGACACTGATCTAAGTGATTGTAATTACCTATTGTCTGGATTTGCAGGAGGGAGAAGTTCTTTCCCAGCGGTCAAAGAGACAGCAGAGCTTGGAAGGTCTGTTGGGCAGGAAGAAAGTGAGGACAGACCCTCCTTAGCAATTCATAAAGCGTAACTATTGTTTATGCAGATAATTGCATTAGTCTGGCAAGATTCTGTCTATCAGCGAACAACAATAAAGCAAGTACTCCAAAATAACTCTATTGCTTGGTTCTTTGGGCCAGACGGTGACCTAAGTAAGGTATAATCTTCCAAGTTTAGCTAGAATGAAGAGAAGCAGAACCACACATTTCTCTATGAATTGTTATCCAGCAGTCTAACTGAGTTCAATCAATAGGCTTAACAAATATATTTTGGGGGAGGCACAACACATGGAAACAAACAAGCTGAGTTGACCCATTAGGGTGATTTCCCCATTCTAGCCCAATTTAAAAACAACTGAATTTAGCATGTTATGTCATAGTAAACCATTTGCTGATTTGGTTAAGGGCCAACCCAGCGTCTTTGAGAATCAAGCTAACATGGCGCTGTTAGTTTACTTGGTGCTGAGAAACAAAAGATATTTGCACATGCTCAGTTCAGATCATCTGATGGAACAATGAATCCATCCCAAGAGTCAACAATAAAGGTAAAGGCTCCCCTCGCACATACGTGCTAGTCATTTCAGAATGCAACAATGCATCAGCCAAGGGACAACCTGATGCCCTCCAGATGTTCTGCATGTCTCCCATAAGCTCCGCCTTTGCCCATGTTTATTGTTGACAGGGTGGCTCATTGGCTAAGACGCTCAGCTTGTCAACCAGAAAGGTCGGCAGTTCAGCGGTTCGAATCCCTAACGCCGAATAACGGAGTGAACTCCTGTTACTTGTCCCAGCTTCTGCCAACCTAGCAGTTCGAAAGCATGTAAAAATGCAAGTAGAAAAATAAGGACCACTTTGGTGGGAAGGTAGCAGTGCTCCATGCGCCTTTGGCCTATAGTCATGCCGGCCACGTGACCACGGAGACGTCTTTGAACAGCGCTGGCTCTCCAGCTTTGTAATGGAGATGAGCACCGCCCCCTAGAGATGGAAATGACTAGCACGTATTTGCAAGGGGAACCTTTACCTTTTAATATGGTCTATCCAGATATGTGGATCACATTATTGACAGGGAGAGTTGTAGTCCAATAGTTAGATGACCTTAGCTTAGTGATGCTTCTCTATGGCAATGAAGCAACCATTGGGATACGCAACAGCTAGCATGGCTATTTGACAGAGATTATGGGATCTGTCCTTCTAAAACATCTGGAGACCACCTGGTTCTTTACCCTGGATCAACAAGGTAATTCCGTGTAGGAGCCACAGTCTCCCAAAAGGTTTCCACCCAGTAAATGTTTAGTTTAGAAAGAGAAAGGAGGTAGACCTTTGACAGCTGGCCTTCCCTTTCTCTTACATAACCTCTAACCCAAACAGGTATATGATGCAAGTGTTGGGGCTGACCAGGCAACGAAGAAGGGGTCACACTTTTAAACAACTAAAAAGAAAAGCGAAAATTATCCGATGGCCAAGCAACACCGTTTTCTCTTTCTCCTCCTCTCTTTGTTTTGTCCCCCCCCTTCCCCTCCCATTAAACAAGCAATTCCACTGTTCAAATCAATGTTGGCAGGGTAGCCAGGCTGCCACTAATCTTAGCATTAGGCGTCTCCAATCACAACCTGGCAGGTAATGGAGTTATTGAACTTCATAGTTCGGATTAGATCTTCTGCAAAGATCAATGTGTTTCTAAAATAGGATTGATAAACCCTGGATAGGGATGTGAAGCTCTGAAGCTGTGCAGGGCACTCTGGCATTCATCTCCAGGCTGCAGTGTCAAGCATGGAGAGAGGGCTGAAAGCCCCAGGGGGCAAAGGCGAAGAGACTTTTGAGAGCCTTTTCAGAAAAAGGGAATATTCCTGATGGCTTGAATCTCTTAAGCAGGGATTTGAGCTCGGGGCTTGGTTGTTTCAATCTTGGAGAATTAGGATAGGACCTAGGTTGCCGGACCAGAAGAAAACACGATGCCCACAGCCATGGAAACATGTCCTGAATTGGACAGTGGATGATGTAGACCAGTGGTCGCCAACCGGTGGGCCGGGGACCACTGGTAGTCTGTGAGAAAATTTTGGTGGTCTGCAGAGAAATGTCCCCCCCTCAAAGCAATTAATCCAGGCTGCACGGGAACACAAGGCTGTGCCGCCCACATGGCCCGCCCACCCACTGGCCCCCACCCTTCAGCCGAGTGCAAACTTTACCTTGAGTAGAGCCACACAAGCTGGAACTGGAAGGTAAGACCGACAGCAGGGGAGGGGAATCCGCCCTGGGATGGTTTGCTGACGTTGGTGGGAAAGTCGGTCCCATATTCCAGAGCTGCAGTAGTCACAGGACTGGCCCTTCGGTCATCCCGGAGCAGCTCCTCCAGTCCATGGCAGGCCAGTGCACCTGGGTGGAAGAGCAGCTGCTCCGGGATGACCGAAGGGACACTCCTGTGACTATTGCAGCTCTGGAATATGGGACTGACTTTCCCACCAACGTCAACAAGCCACCGTCAAGTCAAATTATGAGTTTGGTGGTTCCTGAGGTCCAAAAGGTTGGTGACCCCTGGTGTAGATAGTTAGCACCCACCCCTCTCCTAGAAGAATGAAATGTTTTGAGAAATATTTAAAAAGGCAGAATGTTATATTTCTCTAAAGGAGAAATTCAGAGCCCCTGAAACTCAGGTCCCTGCCCCCCCCAGCAGATATCTGGTATCTATTATGAACGACTCGGCTCTCCTATCTACAAGACAAAAGGGTGATGGGATTAGCCCTCACTCAAGATCCAAACCAGGACAAAGCCATTAAGACACAATAGGAATCGCCAACAGAACACAAGCCTCTTCATTCCATCATTGCCCTCCAAGTTTCAACCAAACCTAACTCAGACAACTTCAGCTATGACCCCTGCTTAGCCTCATGGAAGTCTGACAGCAACCAATAGAATACACGTTCTTGCACAGGAACAGGAAGCTCAAGGGCAAGGCCCAAGAGAGGGTATAAATAACTCTCACTCTCCACTCCATGTGTTCAGCTACCCAGAATTACATGTGCTTGGTGGTTCTGCTTCACCATTAAACCATCTTTCCAATCAGCCTCCATGATTCCAGTTTCTTTCTCCCCACTTGGAACTGAACCAGATGGATATTCCTTCTAACAATGGTGAAGAAAGATGAAACACAATATATGATACAATAAATGCGATGATGATGATGATGATGATGATAAAGTTATCCACTCAGTTGTGTCCTACCATTGGCAATCCATTGGGTAGATGGGCAGCTGTCCAAATTTGACAAATAAATAAACCCAAAGGTATCCATTTTATCTCACACAGAAATTATGTGTTTATCATCTTGCATTGGTATGCCACCATAGATGAAACTAGAAGGTGAGACCCATACACAGAAATACATTTGGCGCGTAACACATTTACCCACCCACCCTATGTTATAACGTTACTTGCAAAATATCTTTGGGCTGATGGATCTGGGGTGGTTGTGTTTAGGTGTCTGCGTGGCCTATGAATTTGTCACCCCTCCTTCTCCAAACCCCCAGCTTGCAATCAATGCTTTTCTCCTGGTTTCCTTGCCCGCAGGAAAAAAAAAAAACCCACAGCCCCTTTGCAACTCACAAAATGGATGGTTTTACAGCCGGTTACCCTTAAGTAATAGATACATTGGGCCCAGTGTAGCAGAAGAGACAGCTCATTCATTTATTTCTCTCTCTCTCTCTCTTTCTCTCTCTCTCTTTCCCCTCCGTCTTCTTAGGGCCAGATTATCCAGGTTAAATAAATGAAACAGACTGTTTTGCTCAACCATCACAAAGCCAACAGAGGGATGGACGAAGCCCATTTTCTTTAATGCATAACATGAATGTTACAGTCGTTTTCCCCCACGGTAGGGTTACAGGTTAATGAAATCCTCATTTTTGCCTACTGGTTTGTTTTTTTGTGTGTTTTTTTTCCCCCTGCAAAGTTCTGATAAGTAGCTAACCAACGAAGCTTGTAATTATAATCTTACAGAAACCGGCCCGATCTGTATATAAATCTCACCATCCAATTACAAGATGTAATAATTTTGCACTCAAGCTAGTAATGAGGTCTAATACTCGGGCACGTGATAATCCCCTCTGGATGCTGGCTTGATCAGATGTTGCCTTTGTAATTAGACTGGCAGAAAATCATTATTTCATGTTCAAATAGAAAATGAGGTTGGTGGGAAGTTAATTTCTCTACGCTCTGTGAAGCGTAGACAAGAATTTAATGATTTAATTACAGTTGTAAGCTTTTTGCATGAGACTTAAATGGAGCTGAGAAATTTCCCTCCCTCCCCTTCTTCATCCTGACATATAAGAGACTCTAAGCATATCAAAATTCTCCGGACATGAGTTTCAAGCACTCACTTTGGATCGTCAAGAAAGGAGGGATAATGTGACAGTTTATCCCTCCTTCACAAACAAGGAAACCATGTGAAATAAAAGCTCGAAGAAGAAAGCCAAAGGAGGAAAATAATAATAATAATGAATGCTAATTCACCAGAAATGAAAAAAAGATGAAGGATCAAGAAGAAATCTCTTTTCCCTCCTCTTCCCTAGCTTTCAATATTTCAATAGAAATATTTTCCTTGACATTTTCTCTTCTCCTTCCCATATTTGAATGCAAACACATCTCGGCATTGTATGCTTCAATTTATAAGGCAACTGTAGAAAGGTTTTTTTTTTAAAAAAAATAAATATTTGGAGGGTTTTCAGCATGCCGATGAAATGCTGCGTTTGGAAATATATAGATTTTAAAAGGTATAAAACCCAGCTTTTGGACATGAGCATTTCCAGATTGCAAAATTCACATTTCTTTTTCAATTTAATTTTGTTCTATTAAAAAAAAAAGTTAAAATACAAAATTCCAATTTTTTAAAAACAGGAAACAAACAAACAAACAAAACATTTTTTAAAAATCTAACTTTTCATACAAAAATAGAGCAGTTAGGGAACTTAGCGTTTGCTGAAAAAATTGGGACCTAAAACTTCTGCCACCTTGAAATAACAAACGGAGCAATTCCAAATTTTACCTTTTGCAAATTCTGCGAGTAAAAAAATAGATTTCGTATTTCTGGATCTCTCTGTTTTCCTTATCACTGGGAATGCAATGATATTGAGGATAGCAACAAAACTAATAAAAACATCACATTAAGCTTTCCAGAGCATCACATCTGATTTGTATATCAGTGATTGCATGATATGCTATCCATACGCTAAAGAAATAAAACCCGACTGGAAAAAAAATCAACCTTGTTTTGAATTAGAACAATGGATATACAAATATAATAAGCAAACAAACAAGCAAGCAAGGAAGGATATTATTGGGCTTATTTTGTGGCTTTTTGCATGAACTGTTTACATAAGCTGCATATTCGCCGCGAGTTCTCGTTTGATCAGAGAGGCATAAAGTAATGATTCTTAATTTTTTTTTCTTTTTGGGGAGGAATCCAATTGCCAGCATTATTGTCCCTCAGCTGCCTGAATTGTGCTTGTCCTTCATTTTCTTATTCAGAGTTGAGAGATTTGTCATGTCATATCCTGTGACAGTCAGATAATCATATCTCACCCCGGATAAGATGCATGGATTTTAAAAATGTCAGTCAACGTGATGGATTTTTTTATTGTTATTAATTAGCATTTTGAAAACCCCCCCTCTGCTTTAGTACTTTTCCCCCTGTCATTATGTGTACGCGTACATACACACACACACACACATGTATGTATGTATGTGTGTATGTGTATATGTGAATATACTGTGTGTATACTGTGTGTGTGTATATGTGTGTGTGTGTATATATATATATATATATATATATATATATATAATCACACACATTTTATACACACAGACAGACAGACAGACAGACACACATATATGTGTGTGTGTGTGTTTAATAAAAATATGAAACCCCTCTAGGTGTTTAGCTCTTTGTGTGCCCATCATTGGGGGATGAATACGTTGCTTCATTGGATGGTGAAAGGCCAAACTCTGGGTGACAATTGGATGGCCATTATTCAACATTTTCATCATGCATATTTAGAAGATGGTAATGAGGCCATTGTGTTTTTGCATGAAAATGGCCAATTCCCCACAGTTTTGATGGGAAGGAAGTGAAACATATGAGATAGGTAAGGGTCCGTCTGAGGTTCCAGCTGATTTGTTTCTCTCTCTTCCCCCCCACCCCACACACATCAGGAAAGGTCTATTCTTTTGAAAAGGCTCCCACGAAATCTGATAAAAAATAATGGGGGGGAAATCTCGCCATTATTCAAAATCTTATTGGCAGCCGTCACTGCTTAATGGCGAGCTGGCAAGACACAATTTGTGGAATAATCCATTTGTGGTTTATGACTTACTACCCGGCAAGTTTTCAATTGCATTGGACACCTCTTGCAATTTCTCAGGAGCGATGGGCACCGTTGGAGAGAGAAAAACAGCAAAGGGAGGGTGGTCAGGGAAGAGAAACTAAGCATGGGCTCCTGAATGTTGGGCGGAAACCTAATTTTGATTTCTGTTTTCAAGTCTTCTTCCTGATTTGGCTATGGAAAAGAAATGATTTTTGACGTTGTTTCTCTACCAAAGGAGGAGGACCTCTTAGTTGATGGACTCAACTTTGGAATAGTTTTTATCTAGGAGAGGGTACTTGCTAGGGGATGTTTCCTTCATGGGACATTCAATTCTTCATGACCTGCAGTCTTTTTGTCTTCCCATATTTCAATTAAATCCTAAAGGGTTGAGTGATGGAGAGATGGATAATGGGCGGGGGGAAAACTTTTGCAAAAAAATACAACACATTCTTGCTCAATAAAGGAGAATATTTGCAACGCAGGGTTGAAGTGGGGTCCTTGGTGCTCTCTGAGCTTGGTTGCTTTCTTGCAGACATTTCATTACCCAAACTAGGTAACATCATCAGTGCTAGAAGGGGAGTGGGGTTTGTGGAGTGGAAGGAGGAAGGAGGGAGGAGAGATGACTATGGAGTCCTTCGTGCTCTTTGAGCTTGATTGCTTTCTTGTAGACATTTCATTACCCATAGTAGGTAACATCATCAGTGATAGTGATGTTCTGGCACTGTATCTAAAACCACTGATTTTGCATATGGAGATTCTCAATCATCCAGGTCATAGTTGTGTCCCAAAGGTGCTTTTCCCAAAAGGCAACTGGACCTTCTTGGTTTTTTCCCCCATCTTTAGAAATGTTTCACTTCTCATTCAAGATCTGAAGAAGCTTCTTGGATGAGAAGCAAAACGTTTTCAAAGGAAAACAAAAACCTTTTGTCTTTTGGAAAGAGCCCCTTTGGGACATACCAGGGGGCATATATAAAAAGAGGAGAAGGTCAAAGAACACAAGGCAGAACCAGAAGAAGATGGAGAGACAACATCACACTATAAAACATCAATTAAAAATGGTTGAGGCCACCAGGAGAGCAAGAACCAGAACTTTATATCTCTCTCCCGACATCCAAAGTAGCAAAAGAGGAAGTCAAGAAGAAGAGAAGATTTTTGGGATATTGGTTTTGTAGTTATTTACACAGCTTTCCCTTCTTCTTGAATAGCCTCCCTGACTGCTAATACTTCCTGATTTGAAAACCTTCCTTTATAATAGCTTCCCTTAGGCATGTATTTTTCAAACTTGGCAACTTGAAGATGAGAGGATTTCAACTCCCAGAATTTCCCATCCCGCATGCTGCTCACCCATCTTAAAATGGCCAAGTCATGGGAAAAACCACTGCTTTAGGAGATAATTCAAGTGCAAAAAATCAAAAAGGTTGCTCTCGGACCACTAACAGAATATACCATGACAAGGAGGACTTCTCCAAGCATTAATCACCCAAATCTAGAATCCACTCTCTGTCCATGAAGATTTCACATAAATGTTCCCCCACCCCCTTGGGAAAATAAACCAACAAACCCACTCATTTCATTTCAAACCGATCTGTAAACGAAAAAAAAAAAAAACCCAACTATAATCCTCCGTTTATTAATGACTGTGAATTGTAAAATATGTAGGATGCCAATTTCTCTTGAGGTTTGAGGCAGCTGTTCTCAACCATCTTGGTCTTCTCTGGCATAGAGATTAATCTTCTATTTTTGTTTGTACCTTTGCCTTATCTCCATATTGAAATTCTGAAACTGTCCCAGAATACTTTTTACAAGGATATCTTTGATTGAGCAAACTTGTTGCAAAGAAAGAAAAAAGAGTGAATGAACTAAAAAAAAGGCAACTTCTGAGGCTTTAAAGTTGATTTCCACCCAACAAATCATTTCTGAAGGCTCTTTGTAATGTCTATCTTCTTTTTTTTTCTTTTTTAAAATAATTTTGGTGGGATCAAGATCATGCCAGGAAGTCAACCCTGCAACGTTATTATTATAAAACACAAAACAGCTGCCAGATAAGCAAAATGTGATGTCCTGCATATATATGTGATTGAAGAACTAGATGTATGAATTTGGGATTATCCAGTTAAATTGATTTAACCCCTATTGAATTTCTGCATGTCCTTTGTGCAATTATTAAAGGCATACAATTTCTACTCATAAAAATATCCCCCTTCCAACCACATGACCAGCCTGGTCTTAATTTGATTGCTAATGTGAATTCTTCCAGGCCTTATGTGAACATAACAGTATGCTCCATGTCCCAGTAAGACTGGGATCATCCAAAGGATTTTAAACTTGATTTACCTGTGAAGGATTTGAGATGTCATAGTGTGCTGCCTCGTAGGTAGTAGGTACTAGATTTAATTAGATCTGGTTGGTAAACTCTTAGTCCAAGGGGAAGATAATATGATGCCTGTTTTCCATATGGAGAACAGTGGTGTTATTTAGCAGGTTCTGACCAGTTCTGGAGAACCGGTAGTAGAAATTTTGAGTAGTTTGGAGAACCGGCCAATCCCACCTCTGACTGGCTCCACCCCCATCTATTCTCTGCCTCCATTGAGTCCCAGCTGATTGGCTGGGTCTTCTTTTGTTGCCCTGCACAGGAGAACGGAGCTGGAAAGCAGGTTAGTGGGGTGGGGAGGGAATGGAGATTTTACAGTCCTTCTCCTGCCACGCCCACCAATCCATGCTCACAGAACTGGTAGTAAATTTTTTTGAATCCTACCACTGGAGTGAACAAGGCTGATGATTGAACTTTTTTTTTTTTTTAACCCTGTTCTAGAGATACAACACAGGTTTGCTTTTCCAAAAGGCAACTAGAATTTCTTGGGGTTTTTTTCTTGAAAAGTTTCACTTCTCATCCAAGAAGATTCTTCAGTTCAGTCATGGTTGTCTCAGAGGTCCTTTTCCAAGAGGCAAATGGACTTTCTTGGTTTTTTCCCCACCCATGAAACATTTCACTTCTCAACTATTCTTCAGTTCTGCCATGATTTTCCCAAGGTGCTTTTCAAAAAGGCAAATGGACTTTGTTTTTTTGTTTTTGAAAATGTTTGTCTTCCCATCCAAGAAGCGTCTTTAGTTTCTGGACCTGGATGACCTGAATATTGTCCTGATGACTTGGATGACTGAGAATTTCTATGGACAGAGGCAACCTCCTTCATTGAGAGATAGGGGTAGTTTTGAACCACAAAGTCAGTTGACTGCTAGTTTCCTCTGACTTCCAACACTCATCTTTTTCTCCTTTCAACATCTACTTTCTGAGATGACCACCTTTAATCTGAAATTGTAGTTAAATCGTCCCAGACAGCCGGAGAAGAACAGGACTTTTGGAGCTTCTGGAGAACTTCTGCCAAACCAAGTGATCAGTATTGGGACAGATGGAAGAACAGCTTGGCTGGGTCAATGGTAGCTTCAAGGAAATAGAGTAGAGTTGGTTCTTAGATGTTTGGGGTTTCTGGTTATTATTGCTTAGTGGAACAATGTCTCCCTTCTGAATCAGTTCACAACAGGTTCACAAGACCCAACTTCTTGACATGTGAGACAATGGTGGTGAACATTGACCGAGGCAGCCCTGGATTTGTAAATATGTTGATTAAGATAGATTATTGAACATGTTGAATACATCTATATGAAATAGATTGTTTCGTAGTTTCATCATGTATGATTTTGGGCGTGCCTTCTTCACCAGTTCGGTGCTGTTGGGAATACTGGTTGGGAAAGGACTGAATCTCAATTAAGTTACTCTGGAAGAAGCAAAGATGGAATTCTGCTCTTTCCTTCCTAGGCTGAAATAAATATCCTGACAGTTTGCTGTTTCTATAGAAGATTGATTAACTTCTTTTCCATCGCATGGTGTGAAATCTAGAATTTTTGACAATATGTTTGATGCCTTGTGTAAAATCCCATTTTAATCAGTGGTGACAGTTTGACATTCCTCCAGCTGTTTAGACGCAGCACTCAGTCAAATATCACAGTAGGCTATGGGTTGGCATGCTGGGGAGACATGTAAGCTTAAACATCTCCCCCCCCCCCACTCATTGGCTTACCATGGTTTTCAACAAATGTAGCAGTGGAAGGAGACGGGAGAGGAATATTTTCATACCAGCTTGTACCATCTGTGTATTTGAGCCCTGTCTTGCTCAAAAAAGGGAAATCTCTTCTGTGAAACTGTATCCAGATGTGCCTCTTAATATTATCATTATTTGCAGCCGGAGAGGATTTATAGGATGTCCCTGCCCTCTCACCAACCCCTTGTGGTTTCTCATGCAATAAATAACAATTAAATCTCATGTTTAAAATGCTTGGAAGAAAATGGCATCATTTAAGCACAGGAGGGAAAAAAATAAGAACATGTAGGGAGGGTGAGACAATTAGAAAGAAAGAAAGAGAGAGAGAGCGAGAGAGAGAGAGAGAGAGAGAAGAAAGGAGGAAAGGAAGGAAGGAGAGGTGGACACAAGAGAAAAGATTTGAATGGAAGTTCAAGAGGTGGAGTGGAAGGAGATTAAATGACCTTGAATAGGATCCTGAAGTTAACATAAGTAAAATATGGGATATGAAACCAGATGTTTGAGCATGAAGGATCCATATTTAGAACTGTGGCTACTTCTGTCTTGTCCATCTTTGCTTGTTTTTACCTCTGTCAATCAGCATTCTGTTCCACCTGCCAGATTTCCAGTGGTAGCCAAAATTTCATGGACTCCCCATTTAACCGACTTGAAGTTGAAGCTGATCAAATTGCCGTTTGGATGTTTCCCATGGATGTTGAATCTGAACCAGTCATTATTGGGGCAGTTAAAGGGACGGGATTCCCCCCCTCTTCCCATTTGATGAGATCTGAGATGATTCCTGTCATTTATGCACTGACCTCATTGCACAATTGATGTAATATCATCGCCATGGTATATTCTTGCACTTTATAAGATCCAGTTTGGTCTAGTGGTTAAGATGCTGCCCTAGGAACCAGGAGACGGTGAATTCTAGTTCCTCCTCAGGTAGGAAAGCCAGTTGGTGTCCTGCTTGAGTCATGAAAGCCAGTTGGGTGACTCTGGGCTAATCACTAAGGAGACAGTGAGTTCTAGTCCCAACTGAGGCATGAAATCCAACTGTGTGTCTTTGAGTCAATCACCAGGAGACAGTGAGTTCTAGTCCTTCTTGAGTCATGAAAGCCAGCTGGGTGACTTTGGGCAAGTTCCTCTCTCTCCGTCCAACCCACCTCACAGGGTTGTTGTGGTGGCAAAAAATAGGAGAAAGAAGGAGTATTAGGTGTGTTCGTTGCCTTGAGTTACCTATAAAGCAATAAAGGTAAGGGGAAAAAAAATCTAATTAATTCATTAATAATGTCCAGGAATATTAAACACACCGTTCGTCCATCTCAATGCATTTCCCCGTAGTTTGTTTAATTTAATAGCCTTCTGCATGTAGACAGACACAACCATGGGCTGCCAATCATATCTGATGCTGGGGAACCCCGTTTATTTTGGTCAATTCAACCAAATTTAAACAATGATTAGACGATGGCGACATTGTGGACCTGTATGGAAGCAGGATCATTGGGAAGGCTGTTTAAGCCAGCTCAAAAATCCAACGGGTTTGCTTAAAATGAGCTGGAACGCTGGGATTCTTTTATGCAAAGAGAAAATAATTGAGCAATTTTTTTTTTACGCAAAGCTTTGAAAATGCTCAGGAGGCTTTGCTAATAGATCTTCCCAGTGGACAGCATTAGCAAGTTGATTACAGTGGTCCTTGCGAGCCCTGAGAGGAGAAACGCTTCTCATCATAAAGTTTTGATTTCAACTGACTAACCCGTGTAATTTACACTTAGAACCAGAGGAAAATTGAATTTTCTTTCTTTCTTTCTTTTTCTTTTTAAATGACAGGCGGATTATTCACAATCCTATATAGAACCTCCCAGAAGAATTTACTAAAACGATTCCACATTGAAAAAAAGATGAAAAGAGACAGAGGGAAGGACTTTTGATCCTGTTATAGAATAGAATAGAATAGAATAGAATAGAATAGGGAATGGGAATGGGAATAGAATAGAATAGAATAGAATAGGGAATGGAATAGAATGGAATGGAATGGAATAGAATAGAATAGAATAGAATAGAATAGAATAGAATAGGGAATGGGAATGGGAATGGGAATGGGAATAGAATAGAATAGAATAGAATAGAATAGAATAGGGAATGGGAATAGAATAGAATAGAATAGAATAGAATAGAATAGAATAGAATAGAATAGAATAGAATAGGGAATGGGAATGGGAATGGGAATGGGAATAGAATAGAATAGGGAATGGAATAGAATGGAATGGAATAGAATAGAATAGAATAGAATAGAATAGAATAGGGAATGGGAATGGGAATGGGAATAGAATAGAATAGAATAGAATAGGGAATGGAATAGAATGGAATGGAATAGAATAGAATAGAATAGAATAGAATAGGGAATGGGAATGGGAATGGGAATAGAATAGAATAGAATAGAATAGAATAGAATAGGGAATGGAATAGAATGGAATAGAATAGAATAGAATAGAATAGGGAATGGGAATGGGAATGGGAATAGAATAGAATAGAATAGGGAATGGCATAGAATGGAATGGAATAGAATAGAATAGAATAGAATAGAATAGAATAGAATGGAATAGAATGGAATGGAATGGAATAGAATAGAATAGAATAGAATAGGGAATGGGAATGGGAATGGGAATAGAATAGAATAGAATAGGGAATGGCATAGAATGGAATGGAATGGAATGGAATGGAATAGAATAGAATAGAATAGAATAGAATAGAATAGAATAGGGAATGGGAATGGGAATGGGAATAGAATAGAATAGAATAGAATAGGGAATGGAATAGAATAGGGAATGGAATAGAATATGGAATGGAATAGAATGGAATGGAATGGAATAGAATAGAATAGAATAGAATAGAATAGAATAGAATAGAATAGAATAGAATAGAATAGAATAGGACAATTAACCAGTTGCTTGCCTCCAGAAATTGTGGGTGCTTCAACACTGCATATTTTTAAGAAGAGACTAGACCAGGGCTGCCAAACTCCTGGCCCATGGGCTGGATATGTCATGCACTGGCCACACCTACATCTGGTTTAGCAAAGGAGAAAAAAGTCCTGATACGTCACAAGATACTGCCGTGACAAGGTGAGTTTGACACCTCTGGCATAGACAGGATTGGATCTCCAAGGTACTTTCCAGCTTCTATTCTATTCTATTCTATTCTATTCTATTCTATTCTATTCTATTCTATTCTATTCTATTCTATTCTATCCTATCCTACCCTACCCTACCCTACCCTACCCTACTCTACTCTACTCTACTCTACTCTACTCTACTCTACTCTACTCTACCCTACTCTACTCTGTTCTGTTCAGTTCAATGAGTTCAAACCCAGTTTAAACCCAATTCAGACAATGAGGTTGAACCCACATTGAGCCACTGAAAGAGCAGCTGCCTGTTTTAAAATACTATCAGCCTGAGGCTGGTAGAAGTTAACCTGCCCTCCCTCCCCCGTTCTCTTGTCTGAGTGTGTTACAAAAATTTTTTGTCAAGGTTGTGGTTTTTAAACAGGTCATTGATTTCATCTTGCGGAGATGATCTATGTAGAATATATATAACTTTTTATGGCACATTAAGGTAAATGAAAACAAACCACATCCCACTGGGTTAGTTAAGGATTTCATTCTAATGAGGATGTACTGGTGGCAATGCAAGGATAATAATTTATCCTGTTCCCCATTTGGCAGTGCTGACTGCCTAATGTGCTTGTTTGTCATCTCACAGGCTGGAGTATGATAGCACCGATCAATACAACACAACCATTTTGGAACATCCAGGGGTGGGATGTCACAGAAAGAGATGTTGGTGCATGAGCAAAGATTGAGGGGTTTCTGGGTGTCTAACGTACATTGCAACAAGGCCCATGGGGTTGCATTGTCTAGTAGCAATAGCACTTAGACTTATATACCGCTTTATAGTGCTTTACAGCCCCCTCTAAGCAGTTTACAGAGTCAGCCTATTGCCCCCCAACAATCTGGGTCCTCATTTTACCCACCTCGGAAGGATGGAGGGTTCAGTCAACCTTGAGCATGGTGAAATTCAAACTGCCAAACTGCAAGCAGCTGGCAGTCAGCAGAAGTAGCCTGCAGTACTGCACTCTAACCACTGTACCACCATGGCTCTAAAGTGGTTATTATCACTCTAAAAGTACATGAAACTACCTTAAGGCAACCTTTCCCCCAACTTTGTACCTTCCCAAAGTGTTAAACTGAAATCCCCAGAATTATTCAATCCGCAAGGCAAATGAAGAGAATTCTGGAAGAAGATGAAGATATTCAATGGTGAGATTCAAACATTTTTACTACCGGTTCTGTGGGCACGGCTTGGTGGGCATGGTGTGGCTTAGTGGGCATGGCTTGGTGGGCATGGCAGGGGAAGGATACTGTTAAATCTCCATTCCCTCCCCACCCCACTAACCTACTTTCCCGCTCCGTTCTCCTGTGAAGGGAAACAAAAGAAGACCCAGCTGAGAAGCTGGGACTTGGGAGGCAGAGAATAGATGGGGGTGAGGCCAGTCAGAGGCGGTATTTGCCAGTTCTCTGAACTACTCAAAATTTCCACTACTGGCTCTCCAGAGTTGGTCAGAACCTGCTGAATACCACCTCTGAAGATATTATCCATTCTGTTGTGTATGACTCATGGCGATTCTGTGGGTCAGGTCTCTCCACACCTTCAGATGTTGCATTATATCTATGCTCTGGCTGGTGTCAGAGGATTTAGGGGACTAGGGGCTAAAAGATATGAAGAATGGGGGCAGGAACTGGGTATGTCTAGTCCGATGAAAAGAAGGACTAGACCAATATTTGAAGGGCTGCCACAATGAAGAGGGAGTCAAGCTATACTCCAAAACACCTGAAGGCAGAACAAAAAACAATGGATGGGAATTAATCAAGGAGAAATTCAACCTAGAAATAAGGAGAAATTTCCTGACAGTTAAAACAATTCATCAATAGAATGGCTTATCTCCAGAAATTGTGGGTGCTCCAACACTGGAAGTTGGAGATTGGACAACCATTTACCTGCAATGGTATAGGGACTTCTGCTTGTTGGACTAGAAGACCTCCAAGGTCCCTCCCAACCTATTATTCTAGAAGGAAAAATATAGGACCTAGACATGTTTTCACCATCCCTGAGTGCATGGACAGCAGGCTGAACAAATACAAATTGCCGGAAAGAACAGTTAATCAGTGGAACGGCTTGTTTTCAGAAATTGTGGGTGCTCCAACACTTCAGGTTTTTAAGAAGAGATTTAAGAAGAGATTGGGACAACCCAACCCATTTGTCTACCACGTATAGGGTTTCCTGCTTGAGCAGGGGGTTGGACTAGAAGACCTCCAAGGTCCCTTCCAACTCTGTCATTCTGTAATCCAGCTTTGATAGCCAACATAATAGCAGCCTGTTTTCCTTTCACTGCTAACTCTTCCAATCCTAACTGCTTTCTCCAGTGAATTCCCCCACGTGATGTGTCCAAATTAATCTGGAAGTTAGCAAAGGCTTAATTACCCCTTTTCCTCCATCCTGGGCTTCTACCACGCTTTCCCAATCCCCTTGTTCTCCTGGATGTGTGTCATGCCCTTGGTAGAGTTGGACTCTGAGGGAGAGGAGGAACAGCCAACAGGGAGTGGAGGTGTAGCTCTGGAGGTTGTGGAGGAGTTGGGGAAGGGCAGAGGCCATCTGGGCAGTCAGAGGAAGAACCAGGCCCATCCCCTCTTCATCCTAGGACATACAGGGAGGAACGGAGAAGGAAACAACTTGGCTTATGAGAGAGGAAGCGGCCATGATCCCCCTCATTGGTTGCAGCTGGGGAGAATAGTATATAAGAGAGACGGTTAAAACACAGCATTGCCAGAAGCAAAGCGTGTTTTATTTTGGGCTGAAGTCATGTCGGTTGGCGTCCTTCCAACAGACTGTGCCTTGTTATCTCCTTGAAGTTGGTAATTACTTATCCTGGTCCATTGTGGAATTTCCTTCATTGTAGTTTGTTTTGGTTTTTTATTTCACCTCTATCTGCTCATTAAGTTCGGACTGTATTGCTTTCTTTAGATGATTATTTTTGAGTAAGTTTTACCTCCAACTGAGAATTATTGAACAGTGGGGCCAAGTTGAAGGCATTAAAGGACATTTATTTACGTTTTGGATTTTGTTATGTCTGCGTTACACTCCGGGTCATCACAATGCATTTCTTATTCATCTGGAGAGCTTGGTGTTGATGGTGAAGACACCTGGCCCTTTTGTCTCAGCCTAAGTAGCTTACCTTGTTCTACCAAAGGGGAGCATGAATCCATCTGCAGCCAGGCACGCCTGGTATGAAAACAGCTGCCACCGTCCTTGTGTGAACATTGGTGAATATCTTGATGACCGAGAGGGATGGATTCGGTGGGAAGGGAGGAAGGGAGGGAGGGAGGGAGGGAGAGGAGAGGCTCCATTCAAGGGATGCATAAATGCTTATAATTGCCACATTAAACTTCAGTTTATTATTATTATGATTTTTTCTCCGGGTGTAGGTACGCGGATGATATGAAACCCCGCTTGCATTTACATACAAATTGAAGAATCTTTTTTTTTTTGGCTCCCCCTTCCTCTCCTCTCCTCTCCTCCCCTCCCAACTGCCCTCCCCCTTCCCGCTTATTATTAATCAGCCCGGTAACAGGAATTCAATGGCAATACTCCATCAGGTCCTTAAATACAGTTGGTGACATTTTTACCGTACATTAGCATGATAGGGCAAGCCGAATATAATGTAGCAATGATTGCTTTCCCATTGAAAGCGCAAACAGTTTCATTTTTCCTGTCATCTCAAATAAGTGTTAAAGAGGGCCCGGAGACTATTGTATACATTCCAAAATGCTCAGGATTTCTAAACATTGATGGCCACATTAAATAACCATTAGTGGCTCAGGCTGAGATCACTGTTGCATCCCTCGTATTCAGAATTTATTCTTTGATTTAAAGTGAAAGCAATCAGGCCGCTGTTTTCATAAAGGCTGCTGAGAGCCCACCCTGTCGCTTCCATTTCCTCTCCTCCCTCAGAAAAAAAACCCCACACAAACAAAACACATTACTGGCTATAATTTTATGACTGTTAAGATAACTGCCGTTAACAAGAGACTTAATTAAAATGTATGATAATTTTTTTTAAAAATGGACCAGGGCCTTATCTCTTTTCCTGAACTCTCATCAGGCTCTTCTCCAATGCTCAGCTCGACTGTTTTGGGACTCATTTAAAGATAATTGCTACACACAGAAACACACGCGCACAACAAACAAACAAATGCAAGCTTTTGCTGGCAAAACTGCATTTTTTTCCTACCAAGATCTTAAATGACCAGATAGAGAAATTATCAGTTGGATTTTTTTGTTGTTTTTTTTGTTTTCCAGTCTGATTTTTCCATTCAATATTTTTTTGTACTTTGCATCTCTGGAGAAGGATGGTGTTATAGTGAGGGCATGCAGTGGTTTGTGTTGTGCAGTTGAAATTCACAATAGAAACTGGCCCGTTTGGCAGTGTTGAATCTGTTTGTAATTCTACAACTCCTGGAACATGTGGTTTTCCTGGGATGAAATGCTCTCTTGTATATGCTTGGAAGCCTATAGAGCAATGTTAGAAAGTGGCTGGGAAGGTTGCAGGTGTTAGTCCCATGACCCTGGGATGCCGTAACCACCACAAATACATAAATGAATGGAATAGAATTCTTTATTGGCCAAGTGTGATTGGACACACAAGGAATTTGTCTTTGGTGCAAATGCTCTCAGCGTACATAAAAAGAAAAAAAATACATTTATCAAGAATCCTAAGATACAATGCTTAGTGATAGTCATAGGTTACTAAATAAGCAATCAAATCATACTAGGAAACAAATACAACAATATAAATCATAGAGATACAAGCAACAAGGTTATAGTCCTCAGTGGGAGGAGATTGGTAATAGGAAGGATGAGAAGAATAGTAATACAGTCTTAGTAAATAGTTTGACCGTGTTGTGGGAATTGATTGTTTAGTAGAGTGATGGCATGCTCAGGTGTGCAATGCCCTATAGCAGTGGTCCCCAAACCTGGCAACTTTAACACTTGTGGACTTCAATTCCCAGAATTCACCATGCTGGCGGGAGAATTTTGGGAATTGAAGTCCACAAGTTTTCAAGTTGCCAAGTTTGGAGACCTCTGCCCTATGCTGTTGTTTTGACGGTAGACATTGAAACAATTTATGTCCAGGACTTGAGGGGTTAGGATCAAGACAACCAAATTTCGATGGTCACGTGAAGCTATGATGGTTGCAAGCGTGTAGATTTCAGTGTGGTTGTTACACTGTGGGATTCAACCGATGTAACAACCGGTTTGGTGAGCATGCACTTCACCAAATGATCACCGGAACTACTGGTTCTCCCAAACCGGTCCGAACTGGTAGAATCCCACCCCTGATTGTAACTTTTAATGATTGCTTCATGAATTGTAAGTTCAGGACTATCTGTATTGATGAAGTTTGGAGACTGCCTGGAGAAAGTTTTTATTGGGCCTCTAATATATTTTGATGTCATTCTGCAGTGATTTGTTTTCACTGCATTCCATTGCTAGATGTATGCATGAACAGGGGGCTCTTTCTTTGAAGCAAGATATGTCGCTTTGTATTATCTGCCTGGAATGCAAAATTAGTCTTTAAAATTTGACTCCTGTGGCTGGCGGAGCCAAAGAAGCAGAAGTCTTTGCATTTTTTGGAGTCTTGTCGTGCATATTGGTCAAAACTTTCGAAGCACACTAGATTAATTCCAGCCTGGCTCTTGAACAGATATGAAACTGTAGCACGCACCATAATTTGTGGGTCTCTTTCAGTGTCATGGCTGAGACCCATCCCTTGAGAGTCAGTCAAGATATGCTTTGAAGCATGTTGGCTAATGTGACCTTGAACTCAGAAAACTTCTGCTGAAGGAACGGTTGTAGTTGGGAAGTTGAGGGATGCATAGAATGTGTGAATTGTTCTGGGCGGTTTCTGATTGACATGATAGCGGTCTTCCACTATTTGAGGGTCTGCCCCAAAGAAGAGGGAGTCAAGCTATTCTCCAAAGCACCTGAAGGCAGGACAAGAAGCAACAGATGGACACTAATCAAGGAGAGAAGCAACCTAGAACTAAGGAGGAATTTCCTGACAGTGAGAACAATTCACCAGTGGAACAGCTTATCTCCAGAACTTGTGGGTGCTCCAACACTGGAAGGTTTTAAGAAGAGATGGGATAATCATTTGCCTGACATGGTATAGGGTTTCCTGCCTAAGCAGTGGGATGGACTAGAAGACCTCTAAGGTCCCTTCCAACTCTGTTATTCTATTTCTATTTCTAAGGTTGTTGGGAGGAAGCCTATCCAAGAAACATCTCGATGTGACTTCTTTTTTAAAAGCTCTGTTTAGAGAGGGAATGGAAAGAGATGGCTACACGTTTGAAAAGTGTTGTGGTGATGATATCTTGTGGTTCCTCATGAGCAAAAAAGGTGTTTTTGTGCTTCTACGGTTTTTTTGTTGTAAAAAATAAATTAAAGCATCTGCATGGCTTTGTTGCTTTGGAGAGTAAGTGGACCCCCTCTTTAACAGATAACAGATAATCAGAGTTGGAAGGGACCTTATAGATCATCTAGTCCAACCCCCTGCCCAAGCGGGAGACTCTTTGCTGTGACAGGCCCTCAGGTACCAAAAAACCAGCTCCCTATATTCAGAAGAAGAGTCTAAATACATCACATGTCTGAAATGGTATTATAGCTTCTCCTGCTTCAGCAGGGGGCTGGACTAGAAGACCTCCAAGGTCCCTTCCAGCTCATTCTGTTCTTAGATGTTCTCAGATCATCTGCTTAACTCAATTTCTAATGGAGGGCTTTTCAGATGTGTCAGATTCTAACACTCAGGTTTCTCATTAAGACTGGTGAAGATGTAAAAATGGTACCACAGGACAAAAGGGTGAGAAGAATCGCATCTCCATTTTGAATGGAGTTTGGAGACTCCTCCAGCACCAAGTGAAGGCATTTCCATACAAGGCGGATAGATCTTGCATAAGCCTCTGCATATTCCCAGCGGATCTATGACAATTCATTGGGCCAACTCGCCATGGCCAAGCGACCGTGACCAACTTGCTATGGGACAACTTGCCATGGCCAACTTGCCAAATGGTGGAATAGAATCATCAAAGAAAGGACGCCAAAGGAGCAACAAAATGAAATGTGAAAGAATGATCAGGATTAATGTTTCATTTATTTTAAATAAATTGAATTGTTAAATTGTTCACAGTGACTTGGCAGTAATGAGTTGGCTGAGGCAAGTTATCCCACAGTGAGTTGGCTGTGGTGACTTGGCCATGATGAGTTGGCCATGGCAAGTTGGTTGTAGTGTGTTGGCCACAACGCATTGGCCATGGAGTTGGCCGTGGTAAGCTGGCCATGGTGAGTTGGTTGTAGTGTGCTAGCCACAGTGAGTTGGCTGTGGTGAGTTGGCCATGCTGAGTTGGCCATGCTGAGTTGATTGTGGTGTGTTGGCCACAGCACATTGGCTGTGGTGAATTGGCCATGGTGAGTTGGCCATGGCAAGTTGGCTTCAGCGAGTTGTTCCATGGTGAGTTGCCCATGGAAAGTTGCCCATGGAAAGTTGTCTCATTCCTGCCCCAGCAGCAAGATCTGAAAACATCTAAAATTTCTGAATAAGGAAGCCCTGTGTAGGTGGAACCATATTACCGTTCTTCAACTTGGAGGATACCAGAGCATGAATAACCATAGGCTGGCTATCTTGCTGTGTAGGAAAGGTTTTAGGCAATGTTATCAGCCTGAGCAGATAACACACATCTGGATATACTGAGGCTCAACAAAGGCATATCTGTGATCATCCCCCCTCCCGCCCCGTAACTGTGTAGCTGATCCTTCAGGGTGACAGCAAAAACCCTTGCCTTGTCAGGACTGAGTTTCAATTAGTCTCCTCTTCTGCCATCGGGCGCTATATCCAGGCATCGTTTGAAACAGAGTTAGTTCAGCCTGACACTCAGTCTGCTCAGGACTCAGGAGTTTTTCTCCCCACTGAAGGCCTAGGTCTTTTTGGAAAATAATCAGAGGAGTTTGTCCTCCTCCCTGTATTTAATTATCAGCCAGCAGCACAATTGCTTTCCTGGCTGAGTTTGGAGATGGGGACAAAAGGGTTCCAACCAATCCTTTTTAGAACTTTACATTTGCATCTTCTATTTGCTTAGTAAGGTGGATACCTAGGACAATCAGATGTCCTACTTTGCAAAAAAAAGAAAGAAAGAAAACAATCTTTTGTTCGGGAAGCATTCTTGACGTGAAGGTTTGCTTAGGTCAAACCTAGTTTAAAGATAAAATATATTGGGATGACATGATGGCAACATTCCAATACTTGTGGGGTTGGTCAACAAAGAGGGGTCAACCTATTCTCCAAAGGACCTGCAGGCAGGACAAGAAGCAATGGATGGAAACTCATCAAGGAGAGAAGCTACCTGGAACTAAGGAGAACTTTCCTGACAGTGAGAAACAATTAATCAATAGAATGACTTGTCTCCCGAAATTGTGGGTGCTCCAATACTGGAAGTTTTGAAGAAGAGATTGGACAACCATTTTTTGCAACAGTATAGGGTTTCCTGCTTGAGCAGGGGGTTGGACTAGAAGACCTCCAAGGTCCCTTCCAACTCTATTATTTTATGATCCATGAAAAAGAAAAATATAGGACCAAGACTTGTTTTCATCAACCCTGAGTGCCTGGACAGCAGGCTGAACAACCACAGGTAGTCTTGGACTTACAGGCCCAGTTGGGACCAGATGTCCATCTCTCAGCAATGCTTTAAGTCTTTAAGTGACCATGCCTGGTTTTTATTATCCGCTTTTGTGGCAATCATCAAACAAATTCAGATTTCGCCATTGGTTTTGCTTGTTGGAAGCCAGCTAGGAAATTTGGGACCAGGTGACCCTGAGAAGCTACAAGACGCTGGTTGCCAAGGGCCAAAATTGCAATTACATGACTGTGGAGATGCTGTGATGGTCATAAGTGCAAGGATGGTTGTAACTTTTTTCAATACTGTTATAACTTGGAAATGTTCCTCAACAAATGGTTGTAAGCTGAGAATTACCAGTATGTATGTTAACTAACTGGGTAATGAATTGTCTGCAAGAAAGCAACCAAGCTCAGAGAGCACCAAGGACCCCACAGTTCAACCCAGAGCTACAAATGTCTTCCTTTATTAATATAGCTATAATATAGCATCTGGCCCATAATTTTAACATAAAGCAAATAATCCTGAGTTCTACACTCTGCATTTTCAGTGTAGAAGTGACCTCGGACCATCATAGTGACATGAAAGCTGAAAAGATGGACCACTGATATATTTCAGGGTTCTCAAATGAACTTCTTATTTTGGCTACCAAATATGGTCTCTCCACACCAAACCACATGGCCTGGAGCATTATCTGATTAATGGGTGCAATTAAGAGATTAATGGTGCGATTTCAGACTAAAAATACAACTCTGATTAATCAGAGCTAGCCATCTTCCACTGCTGAGATTCTATTGTTTTTTTTTTTTTCTTTTTCCCTCTCTGCCCTTCCTTCTAGAGGCAACATTTGTACTTGAGGGAACTCAACTGAAGAAGCTTCTTGGATGAGAAGTGAAATGTATTCAAGGAAAATCAAGAAAGTCCAGTTCCCTTTTGGAAAAAGTACTTTTGGGACAACCATGACCTGGGTGACTGAGAATCTCCATAGACAATCCTCTCTGGTTGTGTCCTAGTTGTGGAATTCTTTCCCTTGGTGTGTTGTCTGTTTTATTCATTTGTAATGATTACCATCCTGGTCTCTTATGACTAATGGCATTAGAAAAAGACGTTCACACCGATACTATTTTATCATGGTGGCCACTTAGATTTATTTTGATATTGCAGTTGATTGACTTCTATTTATAGTACGGGGCCCGTCTGAGGACAATCACATAAAAAAGCTTGTTACCATACAGCTGTTGTATTTACAGTCAGTAGTAATATTCCTTGATTGCTTTTTAAAAAAAATTTCATTATCTAATTGATCTGCAGTACATCACCTTGATGATGGTTATGGAACTGCAGTTCAAAAATATTGTGACTAAAGTTACCAATATACAAATATATATTGAGGCTTTGGTCCAGAACACAAAAAGAAAGTGCCTCTTTCTATATTGGATAATTGAGAGAGTTGGCTGCTGCAAAACATTGTGATGGTGTCTTTCTCCTTAAAAGACAGTGTGTCCTTATAGAAGAAGAAGAAGAAGAAGAAGAAGAAGAAGAAGAAGAAGAAGAAGAAGAAGAAGAAGAAGAAGAAGAAGAAGAAGAAGAAGAAGAAGAAGAAGAAGAAGAAGAAGAAGAAGAAGAAGAAGAAGAAGAAGAAGAAAGAAGAGGAGGAGGAGGAGGAGGAGGAGGAGGAGGAGGAGGGAGGGGAGGGAGGGAGAGAGGGAGAGGGAGAGGGAGGGAGAGAGCCATTACTCATGAAGTTAGAAAGAACCATGAGCAAAGAATCATAATAGATTAATTTTCCAAATGAGTTCTGGGCAAATTGATCAAACTTGATAACCTTTTGTTCCATCCACTTCCCCATCATTGAGTTGGGACTCATTGAGTCATTGAGTTACATGACTCATTTAGTTACAGTGTTGGAAAGGAGCCTGAAGTCTCCACAAACTTCCCAACAAACACAATAGAAGAGAATCTCTCTGGGTCAGGGTTAAACTTGAAATCTTTGGTGTTCTTGGAGCTTGGTTGTTTGCAGATATTTCATGACCCATCCAGGTAACATCATCAGTGTGACAGTGTGGTGTTTACTCCAGTGGTGGGATTCAAATAATTTAACAACTGGTTCTCTGCCCTAATGATTTCTTCCAACAACGAGTGCATTGAACTGCTCAGAAACTTAACATCTGGTTCTCCTGAACTGGTGCAAACTGGCTGAATCCCATCACTGGTTTACTCTCTAATTATAAGCAGTAGCTTGTCCTGCAAGTGTTGGTGGGGTGTGTGTGTGTGTTTTCCCCATGGCAGTTTCTTCATTAGGGTATTCTTTTCTGCTTGATTGTTTCTCTGGTATCAATACCTACTTATTTGGATGTTGGCTGCTGGAAGGGATATGTTCTGGTCATTTTGTTACCTTCTTAGCTTTTTTAGTCTCTCCTTTCAATGGTGTGAGAACAGGTTCATTTCTATGTGTCCATCGATGGCTGATTTGTCTGCATGCCAAAATAGCGATCACTAGACACAAAGCCATAGACACTTTGCAACAAATCTCAAGGCAATTATAGATCATCAGTGATATATGGACTTGCAATCGCTCCCTATTGTTTTATTTGGAAATGTTTGGCTGTTTCAGATGCAGATGTGATGGGCAAGGTTATCTGCTGACCTTGCAGCTAAACCCAGCACCTAGTAAAATGGGCAAACCTACTGACATTGTGTGGGATTGAATTAAAACAGATCCGATTAGACCAGGGCTCTGCTCTTATTCAACAGCGTATCATCATCATACAATGACAGAGAAGTGTGTTGCTTTTAATCTACTGAGCAAGTAAGTGATCTGGTAATCCTTGCATAATCTAGTTTAGGAGGAGAAGATTAGGCATACCTGCCTAGAAATATCCCTTATTAGAAGCAAGTTGAGTAAAAACAGAAAATGCAGAGGGAGAGGGGAAAAAAAGATTTTTTTTAGTTTCAGACCAAAAAATTAAATGTGGAATTTATTCGGGAGACTACATAATTGACATTACGCATGTTTTTGTTTAAATTAGGGATATTTTTTTCTCTATGGAGAAGATAGCGTCTTCTCTGTTACAAATTATACATGGCTTTTGACTGGAAGAACTAAATGCAACTGATAAGCCTAAAATCAAGACACTTCCTTCCATGCACAGGAATATGTTCACATACCCACATGCTCTGAAGCATCTATAGGGTGTCAGATCTGAAACACAATTCAACCCTAAGAGAGAAGCCCAGAATTTTTTTAAATCATAAGACCACTGGGAGATACAAAGATATGACATACTGGCTCACAACTGTACCACAGTAGCTTTTGATGCATAGATACCTAACTTCTAATGTAGAAGAGAGCTGAATGGGCAAACGTTTAGAAAAAAAAAAAAAAAAGATGGCACACAAGTTAATATCAAGAGCCAGTTTGGTCTAGTGGTTAAGACACTAGTCTAGAAAACAGGAGATTGTGAGTTCATGTCCTGCTTTTCGCTATGAAAGAGGCTGGATGACCTTGAGCCAGTCCACTCTTTCTCAGTCCAACTCACCTTACAGGGTTGTTGTGGTGGGGAAAATAGGTGGAGGAAGGTATGTTAGATAAGTTTGCCACCTTGAGTTGTTTGTAAAAATAATAAAGGTGGGATACAAATAAAATCTAAAATAAAATAAATAAAATATACTGCACATTTCCTTTTGACCAGAGTTGCAAGTATTTAGTAGGTTTTGGATGATGAGAATGAATAATATTTTAGTCTGACATTGTCTTCCAAGTAGCTTCCAAGTCCTATGTTTCCCTCAGGGAGTTAATCATACTTCCAAACAAACAACCAACCCAACCAACCACCCAACCCAACCCAACCCAAACTAACCAAACTAACCAACCAACCAACCATCCATCCACCCACTCAATGAAATGTAAAATGAATGAGTTCAGCCAAAGACCCAACCCTGCCCTTATTTGCCATTCAGGTAGGAGAAATTTAAATGTAAGTATGATGTGAACAATAATCAGATGTGTCAGTCTGTTAAGTGGAAGGATTTTATTGCCTTTATTAATGTTCTGTGTTAGAACATTCAAGCTGTAACAGGGCTACCTTTAATTACAAACAACTCTTTAGCTGTTGTATATTAACCTCACCAGTTTTAAGAGGGTGGAGTGTAATTTATTAAGCATTATTTAGCTGGTATACAAACTGGCTTTAGGGTGGAGTCCTAATAAGAACCTTTATGAAGACTCCAGATGCCTGCGGTGATAAAGGTGAAATACATTGGAGGAAATTTCTATGATTGATTTGTGGATGGGAAAGAGACTTGGCATTCCTGATTGACTTACTAAAAGAATAATGTACTGAATTAAGTGAAGAACAAGAAATGGAAGGAGAAATAGGGAAGGGACTGCATGGAAATATTGTTACCTGCATATACTTTTTGTGTGACCCATGAAGGCCACATTAATCACTGTCTGGATTTCTGCAGGAATTCAAAGAGAGGTTCTGAAGTATTAAAGATGGGTGGAGGTGTGATGGCTCAGCCATTAAAGATGTTGAGTACATCAGCTGAGAGCTGAGAGCCTGGGTTTGAGACTGGAGTGCCACATGACAGGGTGAGCTCCTGGAACTTGCTTCAGCTCCTGCCCACCTAGCAGTTAAAAAGCATGCAAATGCAAGTAGATAAATAAGTACCACTTTGGTGGGAAGATAACAGAATTCTGTGAGCTTTTGTGTATAGCCATGCTGGCCATATGACCACAGAAGTGTCTTCAGACAATGCTGACCCCCCTTCAGCCAAGAAACGGAGATGACCACCATGTCCTAAAGTCGGACACAATCAATCAGAACAGAGCTGGAACGGACCTTGGAGGTCTTCTAGTCCAATCCCTTGCTCAAGCAGGAGACTATACCATTCCAGAAGGAAGCAAAGAAAGAAAGAAAAGAGGGAGGGAGGAAAGGACATGAGGGGAAGGTAGGAAGGGGGGAGGAAGGAAGGAGGAAGGAAAGGAGATGAGAGGAAGGAAAGAAAGGAGGGAGGGAGGAAACAAATTGAGAGGAACATAATGCGGGAGGGAGGGAGTGAAGAAGGAAAGAAGGAAGGAAGGGTTTATTCCCTAGCAATAAAAGCAAACACCAATGATTGAGGACCGTACAGATTCCATTTCCGTGAAACTTCTTGGAATAGAAAAGCTGGGCTGAATCTGATAAAATCCACTCTCTTTCCAAACTGTCAGATTTCAACATCTCCCCACCTGACTCCTTTTCCCATGTCAAAAACCTAAGAAAGGCATTTCATGCTCTATTTCAACATATTCGGATATTGTTGGCTTTTGTACTCTCCCTTTATTTTTTTTCCATGTGTTTCGTGCCAAGAAACACGAGTCGTGGCATTATGAAACCACAAAGAAGCATTTGCTCATACAAATTACTCATATGAAGAATTTATCAATTAAATGAGAACAACATGCAACTGCTTCGGGGAGAACGAGAAAGAGAAAGAAAGAAAAAGAAAAAAGAAAGGCCATTTCCCATAGCTAACGCTTCATACCAACATGGAGATTTTCATATCTGGTGGAAAATACATTTGCAGATGAAAAATGCGAAGCACACCTTGATAGAACTTGGGTGCATCTTGATTTTTAAAGAAAAAGCACCCAAGGTGTGGTGAGCCCAGGGAGGGTGTGTTGTCTGTATTTGCTTAGTAAATTTGTTGAAGATGCCAAGGGATAACTAATCCGAATGCTGAAATATAATTCCACGTAGTATCTGCAAAGCGATAAATATTTGTAATGTTACACCTGGCCACACCTGAGAGTATACATGCAGGCTGGAAAAATAAGCACAAGAGCCAAGTAGCAAATTTGTATTTTTAATTGAAAGCTGTTGGAACACGTCCTACATTTGCCAACAATTGTGCGATATTATCTGACATGTTCTTCTGATGGGTTTTCCATTGCTTTCTTCTTGGTTGGCGATCAGGGCGTTTCATCTACAGTTTAAACTGTGTTAACTGGTTTTGTTTCACAATTTAATGGTTTCTAGCTCATTGCTAGGACAAGCCTCTGCTCTAGTTTTTGGGGTTTGAAGTCAACAATGGGGTCATGAAATCAGCTTTCTAGAGGTTTTGTGGTTCGGAACTTCTGAAAAGCCTCTTTCTAAGAAGTTTAACGGTTTGTATGGATCCAATTTTGGAGGTGAAATTTCTTTCAAGAGAGGAACTTCATCTTTGAGGAGGGGAGTTGAAGAAGTTGATGGTATCAGGGTGAGATCTTGGGTGCCTGGGGGAATAACTGATGAAAGATCCGTTATGACATTGCAATGCAAACTCTACATCTTTTTAGACTTGTATCTGGACGTCAAACCAATTTTGAGATGGATGGAGTTTGTCTCATGACATTGCAACCCATTTTTTGGGTCATATCTGTGTCCCTGTAATTTTCACCAGATACTTTTGAATGAGATCTACAAGTTATTTCATTTAAATCATGGCTGTCCAAACTTTGGGCTGGCCTGGGGCGCATTGAGTCAAGAGGAATGGTCTTGGACTGTATATAAAATATATAATTAATGTACTGTATATCAATCACATAATATTAAAAGTTTATGGTCTTGTGGGATCATATTACTAGTTGCCCAGGGCTTGTGGACTACAAATTAAACACTCTTGATTTAAATTAAATTTGATGAAGGTTTACAAGTCTATCAACCTCAGCTCTTGGTGATTTCCTGAACAAATGGTGTCATTTCCCCCTTTTCAATAATATTGAAGGAATTCACCTTGCCTTCTTTCCAAGATTCTGTGTGATTTCCATCTAGCTTACTACCTTACATTGAGAAATGTAATGGGTGAAGGGAGAATTCTGGAAGAAAAAACATGGTTTCTGAGGAACAAGTCCAGAATTTTACAGAACCTATTATAACTTTTTCCATTTTGTAAGATTTATTCCTTTGGTGTTCCAGGAAAGGATCCGCATCCAGCTGTTAATCAGGGGTGAATTTTTTGAGGTTCTGCAGGAAGGTGTTAATTGACATTAAGAACTCAAGTCAGGAAATGCTTGGAAGTTAGCAGTCTGTCGAAACAATGCTCACCGACCCATGTTAAATGAGTCCTTTATCAAATGCCTTTGAATTGGATTTTAATTCTGAAAGAGAGGTAGGCTGTTGCATCGGTAAATGTTTACACCTAACTGTCTAAAAAGAAAGAAAGATAGAGGTGTTACCCAATAAAAAAGATTAATAGTTGTGTTCCTCTCCCTCCCTCCCTTCCTTCCCTCCTCCCTCCTTCCCTCTCTCTCTCTCTCTCTCCCTCCCTCCCTTCCTCCCTCTCTCTTTCTTTAAAAAAAAACCCTTTGGAATGATCTGACTTTATTAAACTCTGTTATAGACTTAATAGCCTGCCTTCTGGGATTGCTGTTCTGAGCCAAAGGAGCAGGATAATGGAAACTGTAAATTAAAAATAAATTTCAGCTTTTGGCCTTTTCCATTGAAACCTATTAGCAGAGTCAAAGATGGAGCAAAAATAATCAGCAGTAAATGAGGCCTGGGTTAGTTCAGGTTTTTTTTTAAACGAAGGAGAGATTTCATATTAAGGGAAGTTCTATTTCTGAAATACAGTGCCAGTCTTGGAATGTACAAGTACATATATTCACACAACTGTTAGAGCTATTTCTACAAAACCAGTGTTCTCTGGAGGCCTAAAACAGGTTTAGTGGCTGAAAATATGGGGGGGGGGGGGAAAGAGCTTGGATTCCATATTTATTTGAAGGGGAGATGCTGTCTCTAACTTTAAGATTGTTTCTATCCATAACATCATTGGGTGGTGACAACACTGTGGAAGTTCTCCTTTTACATATCTTCCAATGTCCTGTTGAGTACCTAGGTAAGTTGTGATAGCATCATGAATTGTGAAATGTGCCCATTGACCACAAAATATTGGATAGCTCAACATTTTATCCTTATTTCATAGGCTGAGGTGAACAGAAACTTCCTTAGCTACAACTACATTGGTGCATCTGAAGAACACCAACCTTTCTGGAGAAGAGAAGCCCTATAGGACCCAATTCTCTGTCCCCATTTTCTTTTGTTCCAAGGCAACAATTTTCCTTAAGATGAAAGATGGTCTTCGTTGATATCACCAACAGAGGCAGACAATCTTCCTCAATTTCTTATTCTTTGTCTTGTCTGAAGATGTCCAGTCAGTTGTAGAGTTTGTATGCTGGACCAACAGAGTTTTTCCCTTGGATGTGTCATAGAAATTGTAGCTCTCCAGGGAGAGTAAGATACAGTGGTGAAGATTATGCATGGTTATGAAATCAAGGTAGATGACCCATTTGGATTTAGGAAATGCAATTTTCTAGGGAACATCCTGGTTAAGTTCTTATTAAGTTCCATACCTGCTTCCAAATATACAGCGTTATTGTGAAGATTCAAAGATTCATTATGGAGGGAAGAAACCTAGATAGAATTTTCATTTTGCTTCTCAAATCCAGTATCTTCTGAAGCAACACACACTCTTTGGTTGTGTATCTGAGCATCTCCTCTACAGAAATCAAGGTATGCAGGTGTGAGCCGATCCTAAGCAATACAGTTGCTTTGTGCTTTGCATTGAGCATTTGATTGGACATGTCACTCATTCTTGGTTTCATTCAGTGTGTTCTCACCTGTAAAATGTAAGTTGTCATGTCTTTGCTTTTTAAGAGCACAACTCCGTTATCTGGGTTCTTTGTCAATTGGCCCATTGTGACAATTACAGCTTTTTCAGAGATGAAGCTTTCTAATCCTACTATTCATTCATCAACTTGCAAACGATAGCAGGAACTTGCCAAGAAAACTACAGGAGCTGCTTTCTTTTCATTGGTATGAAACCAGGATTAATTTAGGCACAATAGGTGTGTAATTTTAAGGTTTTGTGGAGCTGAAATCCAATCATATACTTGACTGTTAGATTACAAAAAAAAAAAAAAAACCACCCAGGAGAGGAGGAAGCAATGGGAGCTAACTCTGCCTCACACAGTTTAATCCAGTGTTAGAAACAATTCCGCCTCACGCAGTTTGATGCTATCTTTCTTCACATCAAAAATGTCCAATGATGTAACGTGTCACTTCTAAGCAATGTTTTGTCAGGACAGAGCAATGACTGATAATTCCTACAATCTACTGGGAAGATGCCCTTGAAACAAGACCAAAACCTTCAAAATTCACATCAGATTTCTGGTCAGGCAAAATTGAGTGGCAGCCTTTGTTTTATTCCAACAGACAATTATTTCGCTTCACCCAGCAAATACACAATTTATTGAATATATGGATGCTTAGCTTCCCTTTCAAAAAGTTTTATCTATTTCCCCCCCTAGTAGCTTAGACTAAGGCTGCAAATAAAAAGGAAAGCATCAGTTGGTACCGAAAAAGGGAACATCTTCAAGATGAACTCATGGATACATCTGTGTAGTTTTTGCGACAAGAATAAGGAAGTGGTTTGTCTTTCCCTTCTTACAATATTTCTTTTTCAGCTTCTCTACCTAGGCTAGAGCATTGGTGCTCTCCCATCCAAATATTAATCAGGCCTGACCCTGCTTAGCTTAATAATTGTGATGTGAAGAGGGTTCGCTAGGTTCTCCTCAACTCCTTTTCCTCCTGAACACCAAGGAAACTCAAGTCTTATGGGTGTTCCTGGATTACCCCTTAAGAGTGAAGCTTCAAATGGAACTGTGGAAAGAATGAACTCGGACAACTCATATTGGATGTCTTCGAATTGATTTGGAGGTTTATTTCCATGCAGACATGCACACTTCTTTTGAATGAATACTGTGAATTGAATCGATTCAAATGTCTGAACAGAATAATCTTGAGGATTTGAAACACATCTAGAATGCTTTGCGCATTCCTCAATTGTACTTCTTCATGGTTTGGAAATGATTGGAAGTTCTGCAATTGGTTCTGATCCTCTGATTTAATATCAGAAGAGAGGGTCAACCTATTCTCCCAAGCATTCCTACCTACCTACAAACCTACCTACCAACCATCCCTATCTACAGTATCTATCTATCTATCTATCTATCTATCTATCTATCTATCTATCTATCTATCTATCTATCATCTATCTATCTATCTATCTATCTATCTATCTATCTATCTATCTATCTATCATCTACCAACCAACCTACCTACCTACCTACCCACCATGTTTGTCTGTCTGCCTGCCTGCCTGCCTACCTACCTACCTATCATCTCCAAATATCTCTCTCCTAAAGTTTCTAAGGTTTTTTTTTTTTTTGCTCCTTCATTCCCTACACGGAATGCCCCATTAAGGGACAAGTATGTCATTTTAAGACACCCTGATTAACGAAGCATTTTATAATACATTTAAACTTTTAAACTCCTAGAGTGAGATTCTGTAATTACCCGTTCGTTTAGATTTTCTTTTCTCTCTCTCTCTCTTTCTTTTTTTTAGAGGTGATAACTAATCACAAGCGATCAGAATCCCACGGAGAGATAGGATTTATGATTTATTTTTAAGTTCCTCACCAATATTTTGTGCAAATGGAAGCAACCCTGTTGCATAAGTCAAAGGTCTGAGAAAGGATATCATTAAATGTTGGTTAAAACAAAAAAATCTGCAATGCCCAGGGCTTTGTCTGACAGTGTAAAGAAAACCCTAATCTTTTTCAGTGAACAGGACTTTGTCCATGTAGTAATAAATATAATAAATATTGTATTAGTGACGATGATCATCACTAATGTTATTATGACCTCAATTAAGTGCTTTCTCCTTCTCCCATTTCTTCAGACACATTAGCAACTAAGACAGTCGTTTTGCCAGCCACGCTTCCTTGGATGCTCGGCTTTCCATTAAAATCAAATTGATCAAACCTATTTCCCATTTTCTTGGTGAGTGGATAACTCTAATGGGTCACCTCTCAGCGGGAGAGTGGGGGAGCTCCCTCGTTAAAGCTATTAACACCTTTTATTGTCAGGCTCCTGTTTTCTTTCCCTTTTTTTATAAACAACTTGGAGAACTTGAGACCTTCCTATCTGTTTGGGATTGGGGAAAGCTGTGACTTTTGGGGGTGTCTTTTAATTACTTGCCCTGTATCTGCTCTTCTAGGAACCAGTCCGATTGCTGACACTTAAATAAGTCTTTTATTTAGGGATGAAAAGCAGAGAACAGCCTAATTAAAGCTGATTTGGACTGAGGTAGTTCTATGGTTTTGATCGTGTAGTGTTGAAATGAAATTCGCCCTGTAGTTTCTCCCATTATTTTCGTGGGGGATATTTCTTGGAGGAAATACTACACAAGCAAAGTCAGCAGAATGGACATCTCCTGTGACAGCGAGAACTTTCTACTCAGCTAGTTGCCAACACTTGGTTGATCTCAAGAAGCTAAGTAGGTCAACTCTGATTTAACTCTGGGTGGAGACTCCAAGGAAATCTACAAGAGTTGCAGGCCAGAAAGATCAAAGAAGGCTGGAAAAATGCAAAAACTGTATCTTCATTGATGCCAAGGAAAAAAAAAGAATACAATAGAATAACAGAGTTGGAAGCCTTCTAGTCCAATCCCCTGCTCAAGCAGGAAACCCTATACTATTGCAAATTAATGGTTGTCCAAGCTCTTCTTAAAAACTTCCTCAGTGTTGGAGCACCTACTTTCTGGAGGAAAGTCCTTCCACTGATTAATTGTTCTCACTCTCAGGACATTCCTCCTTAGTTCTAGGTTGCTTCTCTCCTTGATTAGTTTCCATCCAATGCTTCTTGTCCTGCCTTCAGGTGCTTTGGGGAATAGCTTGACTCCCTCTTCTTCATCGCAACCCCTGAGATATTGGAACACTCCTATCATGTCTCCCTTAGTCCTTATTTTCATCAGACTAGACATACCCAGTTCCAGCAACTGTTCTTTATATGTTTTAGCCTACAGTCCCCTAAAAATAAAGATGTCCCCAAGAAGTCACCAGGAACTGAGCTGGATTCAGAGAACAACTTCGTTTTGTTTCTGATCAATAAAATAAGAAAGAAATGCTGAACTTGCTTCCTTGGGGAAACATTTGCAGCCAGCCAGTTGATAGAACCAATGATTTGTTTTGTTTTCCTGGCAGTGTTCTGCATTATCTCTAGCAGAGATAATCGGAGCTTTGCTTTAAACAAGCAAGAAATGTCTCTTTTTAGCTTCCTCGCATGATGGGTGACCACAGAAGGGGTCGGAGGCAGCTCATCCATCTTATTTTCTAAAATGAAGATCTTCCCACTTGGAGCCCCTGCAGGGAAACACTTTAGAAGCCCACCTACCACCAAAGACATCTTCCTTGGCAGAGGTTAATTTGTTTTTCTTAAGGCATTTAAGGGAGGGGTATCCATACCTCACTAAACAGTAAAAAGATTCTCACTTAGCGCCACTTTGCTATTGATGGCAGTGGCATTTCAACCACCATCATCTTAATACAGTCTGTCATTCATATGCTGTCTGGAGACTAAAATCAATAAAGAGTGAGAATGGACTTCCACAGCTGGTAGAAGAGGGAGAATAATAATAAAAAATAAAGCTAGAGATGGCTAGGAGAATTTTATTTTCCTTTCGTCTTTCTTTCTTTCTTTCTTTCTTTCTTTCTTTCTTTCTTTCTTTCTTTCTTTCTTTCTTTCTTTCTTTCTTTCTTTCTTTCTTTCTTTCTTTCTTTCTTTCTTTCTTTCTTTCTTTTTCCTGCACATGGACTTGCTGCTTCATTAAAACCTATGCACAGGCATGCACATACAGACACCTATTAATTTTTGCTAAATATTCTAGAAAAAGGTGCAATTTCATTCTTTTGAAAGATAGATGTTTAATTGGTTAGCAATAGCAACAGCACTTAATGTAGCGCTTCACAGTGCTTCACAGCCCTCTCTAAGCGATTTACAGAGACATCCTCTTACCCCCAACAATCTGGGTCTTCATTTTACTGACCTGGGAAGGATGGAAGGCTGAGTCAACCTTCAGCTGGTCAGGATTGAATTGCTGAACTGCTGGCAGTCAGCAGTCAGCAGAATTAGCCTGCAGTACTGCATTCTAACCACTGTGCCACCACGGCTCTTAATACAAATTTTATAAGAATAGCCTGCCTTACTGAGCAGAGGACGATTGTGTTCTTTCCGATGCGCATATCTGATGTCTTCCAGAAGACATTGGAAAGACTTGGCCTCCATGATCATGACACATCTTGCTTAATTCAAAGCAGTTTGTTGCATCCAATGGTTGTGCTGAACAATGGGGTGGTTGACTTTTTTTTTTTTTCGGAATTTCTCAATTGACTTATGTTTTGACCTCTTGGAGAATTTGCAGGAGTGCAAAGGAAGAGTATGAGTAAAATAGATAACAACAACATTGTGTGAGCCAATTGAAGTTTGGTTTGGGTGACAGGATCTGGAAAATTGCAACGATAAGGTTAAAAAAGAAACAGAAAATTGCCCAGCCCTCTGTTGACCTTGTAATGATAGAACAATGTTAATTTTTGTGGCAATCACTCTCTTAACATGCCAACTACATGTAGAAGGTTCAGAGTTCATTCCTGCAAGGTTGAAAAAAAAAGTCCCAGTTGATCTAATAGAGATTGTGCCTAATGAGCTAAATAGACTCATGTATGTTTGGGTTCTCTCTTTTGAAGCAAGACCAACCACCATTCCATTGGGTCATCAACGGCGGCTGCATGAGAATGCTCAAATTTGCATCTGATCTGCTAAGGTCAGGAGTCCAGTTCCAGTGGTCATCTTAACACCATTTCATTTAGCTAACCAACATCTTTCAACAATACTGCAAATTGGGCTGAGGTTCCATTACATGGGGATGGAACGAGGTGGGATGTGTGTGTGTGTCTGTGAGAGAGAGAGAGAGAGAGACTTTTCACTATGCTAGAAGGAATCCTCCACCCTCAAGGATATTCCCCCCCCCCATTATTTTGTTTATTTTTGTTTATTTATTTTACCAATAAACATGACAGATTCAAAGAAAGTAAGAAAATCAAAATGGGAGAGGGACCTCTTAAATATGGGATGAGGTCCACATAATTTAAGGTACCATTATAGCTGTGAAAGTTACAGGGGGCAGTTCCTTGTTCCGTCCATCTCAGAAGTGATAGACCAGACATTGACAATTCTGCTACAAAAATCTTAATTTTTTTACCATCGAGTTTAGAGCAATTTCAGTGAAGGACAATCCAACTCCCTCCTCAATGCATGACGAACATCAAACATGGGTATTTTTCTTCTTTCAGAGGGGAACAAAATTCGTTCCCAAGGGCCTTCAAGGCCTTACATCCCCACGGATCTTTCTCTTGTGGGCCGATGTGCTTTTCTGGGACAGCGCCTTGCCTAGCTCAAGAAAGAAGAGAAAGAAAGGGCCATTGTCACGAAATAACACACGCCTAAAATACAGCTGGGACAAAGCCATTAGGGAAAGCAGTCAAGCAGCCGGCCACATCTGTGATTAAATACTCCATCTTCCAAGCTCCCCACTGCTGTATTTACTGCTCCTTAATGTGGCATTGTTTACTCACAATTAAACTCTTTACTATTAATTTAACTTTCAGATGTTGAATTGGTCACACGGATTCAAATCCCAGAGCTCAGACAGATGTGTTCTATACACTTGTTTAAACACAGCTCTCATTAGGAAGTAATACATGTACTGCAAGCTGATTACACCACTAAGGCAGGGTGCTTTATCATGGATGGAGGTGGGGGGGGGCGGTTGTCCTCTCCGGAGGCCCCACAAATTTGTCAGCTGCTCCTGCCGCTGCCGCTGTGACTTTCCTGCCTGCTCACACAATGAGCGACACGGAAGAATCCAGGTTTGCCTTTTTGGTAACAATGGGAATTAGGTCGCTTCAGCCCGCCAGCCCGCCAGCCTGCCCCCTCCCTCCTCCCCCAAGAAAGCTGTAGGGCTGCTAGGATAAAGAGACATTAATTGTTGTTGGTCTACATTTCACAGCCCAGATAACAAATGTTTGCAACCAAAGCACTGTTGCAAAGAGATAAACAAGCTTACCTCCTCCTTTTCAAGCCGATATAATTAAGTGCAGCCTGCCAATGGAATCAAGATTTGCCTGGAATATCGAAGCTGTGAACTGGTTAAAGGGGCATTTCTGAGCAAAGAAAGTAATAGTTTCTTGGGAGGGGTCCCAGGCAGTATCCAGGCATGGCCTGATCATCACCTTTATGGTGTCAAGCCCAGGCTGTTGGCCTCCGTGCAGAAGGAAAGGGAGAAAGTTTAACGTTGCAATCCATTTTTGGCAGACAAAGAGCTGCAGATACATCAATCCTCAGAGATATTAATAGAATAGGGTAACAGAATTGGAAGGGACCTTGGAGGTCTTCTAGCCCAACCCCTGCCTAGGCAGGAAATCCTACACCACTTCAGACAGATGGTTATCCAACATCTTTTAAAAAACTTCCAGTGTTGGAGCATCCACAACTTCTGGAGGCAAGTTGTTCCACTGATTAATTGTTCTAACTGTCAGGAAATTCCTCCTTAGTTCTAAGTTGCTTCTCTCCTTGCTTAGTTTCCACCCATTGCTTCTGTCCTTGTCCTGCCTTCGGGTGCTCAGGCATATGATGTCAGTGAGCTTTAAGGTTTCTAGGTAAAGTTTTTAAGTGTTCCAAGCATTGGATGTTGAGCTGCCCTATAGGACAAGGAGAGAAGGACTGAACAGCATCTGTATGGGAAAAGAGAGTTTGGGTTGTGAACGCTGAATGTATAGAAATGACTGAATGAAGAATGAATGTGACACTCTCACAAAATTATATTCAACAATAACAGAATAACTGAGTTGGAAGGGACCTTGGCGGTCTTCTAGTCTGCACCCTGCTCAAGCACCTATACCTTTGACCTATGACCCTATACCTCTTCAGACTAATGGCTGTCCAATCTCTTCTTAAAAGCCTCCAGTGATGGAGCACCCATGACTTTTGAAGGCAACTCGTTCCACTGTTTCATTGTTCTCATGGTTCGGAAATGTCTTCTTAGTTCTAGGTTGTTTCTCTCCTCGATTAATTTCCATCCCAAACTAACAAACGAACAAAATAAAAATAACCAAACTTCTCTTCAAACACTCCCAATTCCCCAAAGGTGGCGGTGTTAATATTTGACAGCTTTCTCAAGCTGGTAAATGAAAATTTATGGATGCCTATTTCTTGAACCCAACATCATCAGTGAGGCCAATGCAAATTCATTTTAAGAGATGACTCCCTTTGAAATTTGATGGACTCTGCCATTGGCCAGTCTTTAGATTGAACCTCTCTTTTGTGAGCTAAAATAACACCCCCTTCCAGCTCTGTTACTCTTAACAACTGGATCTGGATTACGGTCCATTAAGCGTTTTGAAGAGCTCAGGCTAATTCTGGGACATTGTGTGGTGTGGAAGGGAGCCCTTCTTCTTCTTCTTTTTTTTTTTGCTGAAGCCCACACATTCATGGATGCACTTTATTAGTATTTGTGTGAGTGCCACACCTGCGGATTTTAAATGAGTAACCCAACAGTTGCGAGTGGGTCAAAGCAGAAAGCCCAAAGTGCAAAGGTCAAGCTATTGTAGATGGCAACCAAAAGAGAATTGCTTGTTAATGATACCTTCTTGAGAGCTTTCTTCAGGGAGTCGGGGGTGTCAAAACACTACCTCAAGCTATTCTAGCATTGTCCCTTGAATAGGGGTTAAATTATTCTGTTTTGTCATTAAGTGATCCTTGATTGGCAAGCCAATACACAAAAGGAGCTGATCATTAAGGGCCATAAAATTGTTAGGGCCCTTGAAAAGTGAATTGTGAACAGAGGCAAGAGTTCAACGGGCCTGTCTTTCTTTTGGGCAATTGCAGCTGCAGAGAAAGGATGAGTAAGGCAACTCTTGAAAAAAGAGTGGTAACTTTTAGGAAATTCATTTTGATCAACAAACCCACTCTTTTGGAGACATGCTTGATTCTCATTTCTTTTTCTAGATGAAATGGGAATATACGGCTGGTCTTCTGGATCGAAATTAATTTTGTAGAGGATATGACAAATTTAACAGAATAATAGCATTGGAAGGGACCTTGGAGGTCTTCTAGTCCAACCCCATGCTTAAGCAGGAAATCCTATACCACTTCAGACAAATGGCTGTCCAATCTCTTCTTGAAAACCTCTAGAGTTGGAACACCCAGAACTTCTGGAGACAAGCCATTCCACTGATAAACTGTTATAACTTCTCCTTAGTTTTAGGTTGCTTCTCTCCTTGATTAATTTCCATCCATTGCTTCTTGTCCTGCCTTCAGGTGCTTTGGAAAATAGGTTGACCCCCCTCTTCTTTGTGGCAACCCTTTAAATATTGGAACACTACTATCATGTCACTCCTGGTCCTTCTTTTCTTAGACTAGCCATACCCAATTTACAGAATATAAAGAATATACAGAATATAAAGTCCTGATGGATGAAACTTTGCAGCAAGGCAGTATAGAATTATATCCCAGATGGTAGAAATTTGAAGTTTTGTTAGGTAGGAATTTTTGCTTGAAGCTAAGCCATGTTCAGAACAGTATTCTAGTTGGGACGTTAATTCAAAGTGGGAGCGTTTGGCTTAGATACAGATATACCAAGTTGTCTGCCTTATCTCTTCCGGATATGGAAAATTTCATTTTTCTTGTAAAAACTTTATTGCTCATTAGCCTGTAGCCCATATCAAAATGCAGAACAAAACATAAAGCATTACACAATAAAACCATATGTAACAATGGAATACAAGAAGATGAAAAGAATGAAATAAGGAATATAATATCATGTCTCTGAGTCACCCATACAATTTACCCCAATCAGACCCACATATGTGGATCTCAACTAAACGATTTTACACAAATAAAGGGCCATGTTATATGTGATTTTTAAGTTCTGAACAACATGAAATATGTTGTTTAATATAATGGTCCTGATAAGACTTTTGCCTAATGTCCGGTCCAAGAAAGGCAATCGTTCTTATACAGTTGACCATTAAGTAATATATGTGTATTTATCTGCTGAGGGACGTGATTGCTCAGTGGCTAAGACGCTGAGCTTGTCGATCAGAAAGGTCGGCAATTCGGCAGTTCGAATCCCTAGTGCCGCGTCATGGAGTGAGCTCCTGTTCCTTGTCCCAGCTTCTGCCAACCTAGCAGTTCGAAAGCATGTAAAAAATGCAAGTAGAAAAATAGGGACCCCTTTGGTGGAAAGGGAACAACGTTCCGTGCGCCTTTGGCGTTTAGCCATGCCAGCCACATGACCACAGAGATGTCTTCGGACAGTGTTGGCTCTTCGGCTTTGTAACGGAGATGAGCACCACCCCCTGGAGCCGGAAACGACTAGCATGTATGTGCGAGGGGAATCTTTACCTTTACCTTATCTCCTATTGGTGGAGTTCCTCAAATACAAATGAATTCATTATAAGGGGCTTGGTTCACTGTTGGGTCCAGCTGTTCAAAACCACCCTTTTTTCCTTGTAAAAAAAGACCCCTACTGAATCCAACAAAATGATAGGACAGGCTCAGGATATAGGCTCAGCTGACTGCCAAGCAAACTGGAGTCCATTTAAATACCAAATGTGGATGTCCCGATGAATAAAAGCCCTAGGCCTTAGCCTTTCTCCATAGCTCCTCTTTCTCAGGAGCTCTTCAAGGGCCTTTTGCAGCCTGCAGCTGAGCCTTAGGAACCACTTTGATAGTTCATGCTTGAAAGACAGCTGGGTGCTGGCATGCCACTTCTTCCCGGATTCCCAGACATCAACAGTGTCACAACCGGGCTGCCTGTTACTCTTGTGTGTTTTGACCTACAGATTTCCTTTGGACTTCCTTCCAAAGCTGTTCTCAGCTTTCTTGACTTTGTGCCTCAGCTCTTCAAATCGTTCAAATCAATCAACCAACCAACCAACCACTGTGATTCTATATTGTACCTTCATAAATTGTGGGTGCTCCAATACTGGAGGTTTTGAAGAAGAGATTGGACCATCACATATCTGAAAGGGTATAGGGCCGTGATGGTGAACCTATGGTATGTGTGACACAGGTGGCATGCAGAGCCGTTTGTGCTGGCACACGAGCCACAGGCAAACTTACCTCACTGCACATGCACACGCCTCCCAGCTGATTTTCGGCCTCCCAGAGGCTTGAGGGAAGCCTTTGCAGGCCGAAAAATAGGCCCATTTTTTCACTTCCTGTATTTCCGGAAATACAGGAAGTGATGAAACAGGCCCATTTTTCATCCTGCAAAACCGGCAGAAGTTTTCCTCAAGTCTCTGGGAGGCTGAAAAAGGTCTCACATAGGCCGAAAATCAGCTGGGAGTCACAGTGCAGGTAAGGGGGTGGCAGCAGGGGGATTGCGCGTGCATGTGGTATGCACATTGCCTTCTGGGTGCTGGCGCGCACGCACAATTTTTGGCACAGGAAGTTGCCAAAAAAAGAAAAAGGTTAGCCACCACTGGTATAGGGTCTCCTGCTAGAGCAGGGGAAGAAGATCTCTGTGGTCCCTTCCAACTTTTTTATTCTATGATTTATGTGCAGTGAGACAATGGAGAACTGTCCTTTTTTTAAATAAAACAAAATAAAATAAAGAAGTGTCTCAAGTTATATAGACAGAATCTAGAACCATGATTTGAGTCATATTAGAGCCAACTACGGATCAACCGTACTTCGTTTTGAGTTCTCTTGATAGCCAGGCTTGGTTAAATCCCATTAATTCAGACTATATTTGATCCTGCACATGTAGAACACCGTCAGTTCCTGGAGCCTTTCATCCCATATTCACAAAATGCAAATGGCAAAGTTCAAAGGAGGCCACCATCAATCCTGACCCCTTGCTTTTCTGGTGGCTGAATTGGCCATTACCTTAAAAATGATGTATTGATCTCTGGGCTGCCCTTCCAACCTCACACTTTCAAACAAAAGTTCTAAGCCGCTACAAGAGCTCACAGGGTCACAGCACCAGAGACCTGGCGTCCACCCTCAGGAAGAGCCATTAGCTTTGCTTATCTTTTGAACTGGGCTCGAGATTTACCTGATGATCCATTATAATTAGGTTATCCTTAGCTCTTATGGGTCACCGACAGGGATGTTGGGTCCTCTTTCCATGCACACACATCTACGTACCCTACCCCAGCCCTGAGGCTGCTAATCTTAATTGAATCCATTTCTTGGCATATGTTGACAGTGAAAGATTACTTGAAGCTGGGAGGCCTGGCTGGACAGAGCATCCAGAATGAGTCTGAAGGGAGGGGGGATTTAATGTGTACATTTATTCCCATTTACTTCCATTCTTCAACGTCCTGGGTGATGTACCTCTTGCCAACTAGCTTTTGAGCAATTACTTCTAAGTGTCCCTCTCTTTGTACTTCCCAAGACTTGGAGAAACTAATTTGCTTGAGATGAACAGACCAGTGAAGATATTTATTGCTCTCTCCTTCATTTCAACTTCAGTTTTTGGCTGATGGAATCTGGGGGTTTCAGCTGGTCGTTCTTGGAATCGATACCTAGAGAGATGTTCTGAAGTCAGGCAGATGGGCATCCAGTGAAATTGGTCTGTGATGTCTCCTTTATACCATACTCTCACTGATTTTCCAAATTCTAAAATGCTGGTAGGCAATTAAGACTCCCAACCTGTGTTGATCTCCAACCATCCAAGGTAGGAATCTGGTTCACAGGCTGTACTCCATCCTAATACCAAATGTCTCCTAGTATGAATGTTTGGAGATGAGCTTAATGTATCCTATACCTTTAGCCAATTGTTTTCACAGGATTAACTGAATTTCATAGTTGATTGAGCAACTGGAAGATGTTTGTGGGGATAGGAGATGCATCTCAATTTTGTGATCTTCTGGAAGGTTGGAAGAGGCAACTAAGTGACTTTTTTTTTGAGGAGTAAGTAGTTATAAGGGTGGGAATTAGATGTTTTCAGAAGGTCAGAGAAAAGACCATGAAAGATTTCTAGTCCAACTCTCTGCACAAAGCAGGAGTCCTCATTTCAATTTGGTTGTCCAATCTTTTCTTGAAAACCTCCAGTGCCACACCGAGGCAATCATCTTTTGGGTCTTCCCCTGTGAATAGATTAGAGACATAAAATAAACAATCGCCTCCCTGATTAAAATTATCTTTGTCTGATGAGTCTGCAACAAAACAAAAATTTTGGGATACACAAATAATGAACTCCTTGCAGACAAATAATCTAGTTTTTGAGCCCCTTCCCATGACTCCCTGCTCCGGTGGTGCCAAAAACCATTCCAGCACCTCCAACTTTTGTTTCCCCTCTCCTCCTGTCCTTCCTTTCACCCTCACCAACCATGCTATTTGGGAAAGCACAGCTGGCAACAATTCACCAAGGTCCAAGGCATCCTTTGAAGGCATTCTTAATCATTGCAAGTGATTCTGTGCCAGCGGTTCTGGAGAAAGGGTAGACGTAAATGAAAAATTTCACTGTTCCAACAAGGCCCATGTTTTTCCACTCATGAGAATTATTTTCTTATTCATAGGACCAAAGGGGAACCATCTGGGATGGAGAACATTTACCCCTGAGCTTTCCGAGAAATGCCTTCCATCACTTGCCATGAGGCAAATATTCCGCAGATGGGCCCGGACCTGGAAGGAGTTGGTTTTTCCAGAATAATTAGAACAGATTTTATTGAAAACAAGAAGTCCTGGCTTTGTATTTGAGGTCCTCAGTCTATTTTGTGGCTGTGGAACAGGGGTGTTGAACTCAATTTCATTGAGGGTCGCATCAGGGTTGTGTTTGACCTTGGGGGCCCCCGGGGGGGGGGGCATGGCCAGTGTGATGTCACTTGGGTCAGGGGCACCTGTGGTGGCTCAAGAGCTCTTCCAAAGAAGACGGGCTCCTGGGCTCTGTTTTTGGCTGGAACGGCCTCCCACAACCTTTTGCTAGCGAAAATGCAGCTCAGGAGGGTTGCGAGTGGCACCCCCAAACTCTATTTTCACTGGCAAAGGCACCATGGGTCAGTTCTTCACTATTTACCCCATAGGCCAGATATAAGTACCCTGCAGGCTGCATCCGGCCCCCAGGCTTTGAGTTCGACATCCCTGCTATAGAAAGAAAGGAGCAAAGCAGAGGTGGTATTCAGCCGGTTCTGACCAGTTCCGTAGAACCACTAGTGGAAAGTTTGAATAGTTTGGTGAACCGGCAAATGCCACCTCTGACTGGCCCCGCCCCCATCTATTCTCTGCCTCCGAGTCCCAATTGATCAGCTGGGTCTCCTTTTGTTGCCCTGCATAGGAGAACGGAGCTGGAAAGCAGGTTAGTGGGGTGGGGAGGGAAGGGGGATTTTGCAGTAACCTTCCCCCAGGAGTGGGGAGGGAATGGAGATTTTATAGTATCCTTCCCCTGCCATGCCCACCAAGCCACGCCCACAGAACTGGTCTTAAATTTTTTTTGAATCCCATCACTGGAACAAAGGTTTTTCCTCTGGGGGTTCAGCCAGTTGAATGAGAGTCTGCAACTCCAGTTCCCCTTTAGAGAGGTTTAATTCAATTGTACTTCAGTGTTATTTCTTTTTTTGGGGGTGGGGGAAATCTGTCAATAGGCTGGCATTACACAAGTGAAGAATTTATCTCTACAGCCTACTCTCTTAGGGAAGATGGTATCACTCCTTCCAGATGGACTCAGCTGAAGGATAAATTCCATTTGCTCTTATCAATGACAGCCATCCCATTTGCATATTCTGCTGGCGAAACTGATAATGGGTGGGTGGAGTGATTAATGGGCCATGATCTACAGATAGATACCTGTTTGATCAATGTCCAGCAAATGGAACTGTCTGCAACTCTTTTCATCCACCAAGGAATCCCTCCACCATAAAACTACTCTTTGAGTGAGGTAGTAAAATACTTCATCATCGTTTAGGGCTTCTGGACCATCTCAAGTTCAGAGAAGATAAATTACTCACGAGTTAAAAATATTTAAGGATGGTTGTCTTGGGCTGTTTCTTCAAAATTGCCATTATTCCAGTGTTTTCTCTTTCTTATGTTTCTGTTTTCCTTTTGAGAGCTGCTATAACTCCCCCTGAGTGAATATTCATATGTGCACACACGCACGCACACACACACACACTATATGACATATAGAATGATGGAGTTTCACAATTCTCCTCCTCCTCCTCCTCCTCCTCCTCCTCCTCCTCCTCCTCCTCCTCCTCCTCCTCCTCCTCCTCCTCCTCCTCCTCCTCCTCCTCCTCCTCCTTCTTCTTCCTCCTCGTCCTCCTTCTACTACTACTTCTTCTTCTTCCAGGGTGCTTCCTATATAGTTGATTTGACTGAGACCTCTTTAGTGAAGGTTGAACCTACCCTGAAATATATTTATTGCGGTCCTTTAATCAGAAAAAGCCAGCCATCTGAAGTTATTCCCAAGGGGAGGGTACTTCAAAAAGGAGAGTATGAGAAAGTACTAAAAAATGCAAATATGTTACCAGTTGGCAGAAGGGGAAAGCTTTCTTGTAGTGAACATTTAAGGTTTGTTTGACTTTATTGTATTTTCATATCTTGTTAGCTGCTGAGAGGCTTGAGATCGGCAAAGCACAGTCGATGAATAAAAAATAATAAATACATAAGTAATATGCAACCCACAGGAGTCCTTTTCTGAAAAGCTTTGCATACAAGGAGAAGCTGATCTTTGGGAATCTGAAAGGTCGTAAAATGGGAGCTAAACTCACTGAACGACAGTCTTCCTTAGCGTGGGAAATTTGGGTTTCCATTGGGATCATAAGTCAAAGTCTACCTGTATCCTGTGGTTGATGGGTATTTTTAAAGCCAATGATAAAATACTTCATCGCCTTGTGCCACCAGTTGTAGACCTGAGGTTATGCTAACGTTTTTCTACAATATTTTTTTCCCTGCCCTTCGCCCTTCCCCTCTCTCTTATCCTCCTCTCGTAATATTATTTGTTGTTGTTTCATCTGTTTAAAGAGCTGTAATATCAGCTGGAGCCATTTCAGACTTCCTTTCATTAGAACTCAAGGGCTGTTATCCCCATCCATCATTTTCTAAAGTGGAATCACTCCAACGATAAAAATAGCTTATTGTAACAGCAAGTCATTGAAAGAAAGGCGTCAGCATTTCCCATAATCCACCTTCTTATTGAGAGGTTTACAATTTGCCTGTGTGAAGAATGAAGTGAAGCCCATGTTGGGATCTGGCATCTATTGATGTTATATATTGATGTTATTTATTCCGGATGTTGATTTTTAATCTACCTCCTTCTGATGAGAAGCACTTTGGATGAAAGAGACGAGGGTTGCTCTCTTCCACTCTGAAGAAGGAAATTGCACCATGCCGTACAATGTGAGCAGAGATGCTTGCACCGTTCTAATGTGACTGTTGGGTGGATGGGGGGAGCAGTCCCTAAATTTAAGAAATGCAACATTTCATCAGGCTGTGAATTCAGAAGGGTATGTGTGGATTCATATCTTCGGCCCCTACTTTTTTCTACTTCCCTAATATAACTTTATTTACATTTCAAAAAAGGAATTAAAAAAACCCAACAAACTGATATTGGGAATAAAAAAATGAAAGAAGAAAAGAGAGGAAGAGGAGGAGGAGGAGGAGGAGGTGGAGGAGGAGGAGGAGGAGGAGGAGGAGGAAGAAGAAGATAAAATCAAATGTGTAGGGGAAAAAACAGAAAATGTAAAGTACTTTTTCTAATTTACAATTTCCAGGAATGAATGAATGATGAATGAATGAATGAATGAATGAATGAATGAATGTAAATAACAGCCAGTTTGGCATAGCGGTTCAGGTGCTGGCTTAGAAACCAGGAGAGTATGAGTTCTAATCCTGCTTTAGGCATGAAAACTGGCTGGGTAACCTTGGACCAATCACCAGAAGACAGTGAGTTCTAGTTCCACATGAGGCATGAAAGCCAGCTGGGTGACTTTGAGCCAATCACCAGCAGACTGAGAAGTTCTAGTCCTGCCTTTTGCATGAAAGCTGGCTGGGTGACTTTGGGCCAATCACCAGGAGACAGGGAGTTCTAGTTCCACACGAGGCACGAAAGCTGACTGGGTGATTTTGGACCAGTCCTTCTCCCTCAGACCAATTCACCTCATAGGATTGTTGTTGTGGGGATAACAGGAGGAGGGAGAAATATTATATTTCACTGTCATCTTGAATTACCTATAAAATAGTAAAACTGGGATGAAAAACATAATAAATAAATACAGAATTCTCACTGCAACACATTCTGTTGCAGTTTCCCTCAAAGGTGCATCTTTACTTGGAAGTGTACATTTGTATTTTTTATTTTAAAAAATAAAACAGCTGGAAAGTGTATCATGGAATACAGAATATAGGAATTCTCACAGCCCTTCTGATGGAATGGAATAAATTTCCACTCTCATCCCGGGGTGTGTGTGTTGTAGGGAGGCAAGGAAGAATGGAAAGGAGTGGGCAATGAACAGATTGGATGAATCTTTCCCATTTCTGATATGGTTTTCACACGCTTTTGACTTGAAGGCTCTCTGTGTTGCAGGGGAAAGTGGCATGTACACCATACAGAATGCTGATTTTTATTCTCTAACTTCCCTTTAATTGCTGCGGTCACATTAATAACCCACGCTTAATAACTCACAGCTTGGAATATTATTTAATATGGTTGACAGAGACTTGGTTAAAATGTCAGTGCGAGTGGGAGATAGACGGTTGCCAACCTTGTGTGGAACGGATAGTAAAAGACCTTATTTTTTTTGGTTTTGGTCTGGGAGGTTGTGTTGACTGTAAACTTTTTCATCACATTCTTGTCTGTATGACATTCAAGTTAGTACCCAAATGATCGATGGGTAATGTTATCCTTTGCATTGAAGGCTTCTAAGCTAATCCTTTTTTGGCTTTCTTGTTTCCCCGTTTTCCTCCTTCTTTCTGTGTAAATATACACCATGTGGAGGAAGGGAGTTTGATTACACTTCTATATCAAGTGGTGTGCTGTTGCGTTTTCTTTGGCCATGAATACCAAAGTTTCATACCGGCTTGTGAGTTGATTTCCTAGCTCTGTTCTTCAGTGACAATGGAGCATCTGGTGAGTGGACCTCCAGAACTGTTGAACTTCCATCTGTCAGAAATGGTGTAGGGTCTCCTGCTTGAGTGGGGAGTTGGACTAGATGACCTACAAGGTCCCTCCCAGCTCTGTTATTTTGAATTGAAAGTAATCAGGCACAGGTGTCACTGGCAATAAAACTGGCATGACACCATTCCACAAATCACATGAATAATGTTCTTCATCCTTTTCTTTTGATCTGACCTCTATTGCAGAATGACATCGTGACAAGTGTATTGGCTTTTTGACATAACCTGCTTGTTTGGGTAACTAAGAGCATGGCAATACCAGTTCTGGTTTAGAAAAGCTTTTTAAACAAGCCATTGATTGAAAACAGTATTAGGTAATAAAGTAAAGTTACAGCATGTTGCAATAGGTACTAGTTGGAAGGAAATCCCACTGAAGTTGTTGTGGTTGACCCCAAAATAAGCAGTTGCCAAGAGGCCAACCTTGAATGAATTACCTGGACTACTTCTGAATATATGATTACAGCCTTTTAAATGAAGGAGTTCATTTTCATCTTCTTCTCTATATCTGCCACTTCTTTTTCCAGATGCTGATTCCAATATTAAAGTTGAACAGGCCTGTAACACTAGCTTTCTTTCCACCAGTAAACCCGAGCAAACTTCTGTAGCTCCGTAAAGGTTTTATAAAGGCTGACACAAATGAGCCCAGACAACGTGGTTTTAAAACATCTAAACTTTGGCTTTTTTCTCTACTCTTAGCCCCTGTTCTTATTAAAAGAACATTTATTAATGTGGAAGTGTATGAGAAAGAAAGAAAGAAAGAAAGAAAGAAAGAAAGAAAGAAAGAAAGAAAGAAAGAAAGAAAGAAAGAAAGAAAGAGAAAAAAAGAGAGAGAGAAAGAAAGAAAGAAGAGAAAAAAGAAAAGAAAAAGAAACTTCTCTGTCATGCTTTTGACTCGCAATTCTATGTTCCAAACTCGCCTGGATTAAAAGTAATTTGAAGAATATAGGTTTACATTTGATTAGTTAACTTCAGAATGATCTAGGATAAACAAATAAGTCTCACCTATGATAAGAATCAGATTTATTATCAACTTTTCGAGAATTGCAACAGAAGCTAGACTCCACCCTCCTCTTAATAAATCACCGGCTGAAATTACTTCTAAGAAGCACAGCACTGAAATTACATAACTGGAGGAAAACATCCACTTTAAGGGACCACTTGACCTTTTAAAATGATCAGGAGATTGAGCAAGAGTTAGCCAATGACCTGAAGCTGTTCATAATGACCACTGACAGCCTAAGTCAACTTAGCTACCTCCAGATTCTGGAGTTCCAAAGAGCAATCTGGCATTGTAGAATGTGAGTTTCCCTTTGTTACTAACTCTTCTTAGGTCAGAAAAAAATGTGAATGCATTTGGGTGGAAGACTACCAACTCCCAGACCCCTAGAAATATGATTCAAAACATGGTTATCTTTTGACCCCTGCTCCTGGCCAACTAAGGCCAAGTTATGAGATCTATTTTTCAATGAGATTATTTTATTTTATTTACTTCCTTCCCTTTGTTTTTACAAATAACTCAAGATGGCAAACATCCTCTTGTTTTCCCAACAACAACAACCCTGAGAGAGAGGGAGTGGCTCAAAGTCACCCAGCTGGCTTTCATGCCTAAGGCAGAACTAGAACTCACTGTCTCCTGGTGATTGTCCCCAAATCACCCAATTGGCTTTCATGGCTAAGGCGGGACTAGAGGTCATGGTCTCCTGGTGATTGGCCCAAAGTCACACAGTCAACTTTCATGTTTAAAGTGAGACTAGAACCAACTGTCTCCTGGTGATTGACCCAAAAGCACCCAGCCAGCTTTCATGCCTAAGGTGGGACTAGAACTCACCATCTCCTGGTAATTGGCCCAAAGTCACCCAGATGGTTTTCGTGCCTAAGGCAGGATTAGAACTCACAATATATAGCTTTCTAGCCTGGTGCCTAAACCCAAATGGTCTCTTTTACTCTTATCTTACCGCTACTAACCGCTACTCATTACTACTTATTATTTTACTACTTAGTACTACTTGTCCATTTTATTTTCCCTCTGATTGGGTGTGTGTGTGTGTTAAGCATTTGAAAGGCTCCTCAAGTCGCTGTGAGAAAATGTCACAATTGTTCGATTGACATGCTAGGACTCCTTTTGTAAATGGTCATTTCTATGATCATTGCTTCTTTTTCAGATGGCTGGAAACTACTCAGAGAAGAGTGGGAAAGTGGAGTTATTTCGTCTGAATAAGGAAATAGAGCAATGCACACACCCAAATAACATTAATGGTGCTTTTCACTAGGCAGAGAAAGGCAGCCTGATGATGCAACAGAGAGTCAGAGACAGATGAGTTTTTGCTAAAAAGGAGAGCTGCCCTTTGCCTTGACATGTTGCTTGAAATATCACTCAGATGTCTTCCCTCTGGATTTAGTCCTCTCAAGAGATTGGTAGTACACAAACATGACTCATCTTGGCATGCCAAGATTCTAAAAATTATGATTTGTCATGGTTGCAAATCTCAAAAGCTAAACTCCAGTTCCATGCAATAGGTCCCCTGTGGCTTGACCAGGTTTATTTTGGTTTGCTGACAGCCAGGAAAGGAGGCCATCATTTGATGCTGCTTCATTTTCTTCTTCGTTCATTTTCTTCTTCATTCTTGGTCTTCGTGGAGATGGGGTCAATTAGAGCTGGTTTTCCACCCTTCTCTTATTTCTTATAGGGAACAGTCCCAACCGGTAGAGTTTAGGTAAGACACTCACACTTGCAAATCAACAATGCTTTAGCTTTCATAAAGATGGAGAGAAACCACCTCCAGTTGAAATCTAAACAAACTCTGAAACTGATTTACAGGAGAATTGAGAACATTTGTGAGTAGAGGAAAGAGAGAACAATGGTTGAGTGGATTTAAAGCACTGACCATTTAGGATTTCAGCTGAGGACAAAACAAATGTTTTGTCCATAGTAAAGAGGAAGGTGGTACCCACACACACCATGCACATGAATTCATCGAAGCCTGGTACTCAACAAACAGATCAATCAATAAACCCATCAATTTGAAACTGGCCTACAAGCTTGTAAGCGGGGATCAATCAAGCAACCAACCAATGACAGCACCAACCACCTCTTCGCCAGCTCACCTTCGTATGTTTATGACCACTATGTGGTCATGTGACAAACCAACCACATGGCCACAGAAGTTCATATAACTGGAGGAAAACTGAACCAAGATGCTTAAAGTCCTGCTGACAATGCTACCTAGACTGGTGATGAAACATTTGAAAGCTAAACAGCAAGCTTGGCGAACAAATTACCACCAACACCACCTTTTTACCACATGGGAATGTTTACTGGGTAGACAATTGAAGACAGCAGGGTAGCTTAGTGTCAGTAGGGCAGGCCTGCAGCTGTCTTCTCCAACACCTTGTGGTCATTCTCCAACATCTACAACCTGAATCATCAGCTTCATGTGGCTTAATAGTATGATTGCTGCTCTGAACTCACTCCATCTCAAAAAAACCAATCATATCTTAAGTACCGAGTGTACCATACTTCCTGCGCTGTGTTTCTTCTCGCCACTCTACACACATTAGCTAATGATCCTTATTTCTAATTAGTGGAAATTGACTATGGTCAAAAGGGACACTTGAGTCAATTAACCAAATTATATATTCAAATCTCCGAGCTCCTGACCCAGAGCTTTTTTCAAATGGTTGATGAAGACATCACCAAGCAACTGCGGAACCCAAATTAAAGTCCCTGGCTTAGGTGGCGGGTAGAAGTGGGAGAATAACACCGTAAGAAAGTGTAGCTAATCTTATCATTCTGGAATGAAAGCTTTCCCCTTGAGACAGAAGCCTGAAAAAAAAACCAAAGGTCTGATTCGGGAATTCTCCTAGCCATTGCTGCTTGTCCCATTTAAGTCATTTCAGATTAAATTCTTTTCCGTTGCTCATAGCAAGGTCAGTAGATGGTCATGGATTGGTGGTCCTTAGGCCAAAGAAAAGTCATGGAGGTTACACCAAAGTTGAAGGTTCCTGCTTGACTGTTTCTTTAACCTCACTGAAGCAAACAACAAGACATGGGTGAAGAAAAGATTGTTTTTTGATAGGATGAAGAGAAGCTGATAGCAGTCATGTCTGAACATTATTTAGCATTACTTACACTCTATTTATAAGGTATGTGAGCTCCAAATTGTATCATGTGCAAGAAGGGAAACATATTTGTACTTGTCCTGAAAATGAGACTCTTTGGCAGAAGCTAGGAATTGGGTATACAGTCCTAAAATACATAGGTACAGTTTGACTATTAATCATCTTCAGATGATACAAAGTCATTAATTATTTCCAAAGTTTATATCCTTTACTGTCCATTGCTTGAGGTCTGAGTTGACTCCACTGGGCTCCTTCCCTAAGGAAGCCCCATCTCCCTAGATAGATTTAGGTTTCTGAGGTACCCAGGAAGAAACCAAGCCAACTAATTATCAACTTAATAATTGTTCTAAAGGAAATACTGCGAAAATTCTTGCTTCATCATGTATCCCACTTTCTGAGATTTTCATGAATTTGCCAAATGGGAAAACATCATTATGTCTAGCAGCCATTTTTCATCTTCTACTCTTTCACCATTCTTGAGAGTCTATAATGCTGGGATAGATGGAAAGAAAAAGAAGATGGCTAGGAGCAGTCTAGATGGCCCTGAAAGGCCTGGGGAAGTTTTTATCTTCCTGGTCACTAAGAGTCAACATGATGATATGTTGGCAATGATGTTATCCATTCAGTTGCATCCAACTCTTGATGATTCTATGGGCTAGGTCTCTCCATATCTTCCTACCTTGCACTACTTCTTTGCGTAGAGTCTACACAATCCATCCAAAGCAATCTTACCGATCTTACTTTGTCATGGACTCTCAAGATTATTACAAGACTATACCCTCATTGCAAAGAGTCACCACAGCAAAGCAAAAAAACAAGTGCAGAGGACTGAGCTATGTGGGGAAACGGGGTGTTTTCAACCCCTTCAAGGCCCTCTTTTTGCAATCTCCATTTATTTGTATATTTAGTGGGACTCCTGGCTGATGAGAAGTTAGCTGCTAGTGAGGGTGATGGAAAAATGATGGAGGAATGGGATGGGAGGGAAGAAGGCAGAGCTTCTATCATCTACCAAGCCGCACTGAGTCAAAATTGTATCACTGAAGCTCTAATTTTATCTCCTTGGAGAAGTAATTTTGCTTTGGCATTTACAGTATTTCCTAATTGCATCTTGTAATTAACACAGGAAGGTAAACAGTAAAAAAAAAACAACCTAGCTGGATTGGGTATTAGGAAGTGTTTCCATCTTAAAAGTGCTTCCTCTTAAAAACAACTTTCTTCATTCTTTACTTGAGTTCTGCCAATACAGCTGCCTATTTTTGTACAAGGCTGAATTTCTAGGAATTGCAAAACAGGCAGCAGCATTTTAGCTTAGGTAATGTAATATATTTTATGTGGTTGGTTTTACTATGCTCTTTCAACTCAGGATTAGTTCAAAGAAATTAGAGTAAAATTGGATTAACTGGTACAGTTAATGTAAGAATGGCTAATCATTCATCCTAATATGAGATTTCCCATTTTCCTTGGATTCATAATCCTACATTCAGGGGTGGGGTGGGGGAATAAGCACAATATAGTGCTTAATTGACTCTACAACACAAACCTTTCAACAGTTCCAAGAAGGCTCCACACCAATTTGCACCACTCAGTTGAACCTGATGACACAGATAAATCTCCAAGTGGCCTCAATGGCTCTCTAAAAGAATGCAAATGACCAACTGTCTACAAGGAGTATAAATCCTTCCATTCCCCACCATCCAGTCAAAGCTGAAGAAGCTTCTTGGATGAGAAGTGGAAGGTCTTCAAAGAAAATCAAAGAAAGTCCAGTTGCCTCTTGAAAAAGCACCTTTGGGACCAAAGAACTGAGAATCTCCGTAGACTCTTTTATCGGTAGATAATAATATATGAGGGAGAGAGGGGGGAGGGAGGGAGAGAGAGAAGAGAGAGAAGAGAAAGAGAGAGGAGACACAGAGAGAGAAACACTGAAGAAGTTTGTTGGATGAGAAGTGAAACGTCTTCAAAGAAAAACCAAGAAAGTCCAGTTGCCTCTTGAAAAAGCACTTTTGGGACAACCATGACCTGGATGATGGAGCATCTCCATAGACATTAATTGACTGCATTAGGCAACTCTGCCAGAAATATTAGGGTTTGTCACATAATCAACCAGTCAACTACAAAAATGGAAAACTGGGAGGAAGGAGAGAAAAAAACCCCTCATATTTTTAATAGAGATGGCTGTGGCGAGTTGGCTGTGGCAAATTGTCCCATTCCAGCCTCAAACAGCACAAAAGGAAGTCAGCGAATTTCTCTCCCATCATAGTAGGGATGCTGCTGAGAGAGAGAGAGAGAGGGAGAGAGAGGGAGAGAGAGAGAGAGAGAGAGAGAGAGAGAGAGAGAGAGAGAGAGGGAGAGAGAAGACCCTGTGGTAAATCCAAAGCCCACAAAAGAGAAAACAGGTTATTCCTGGCCCATTGGCTGTCGAAGGGAAGCTCCCACCTAAAGGATCTCTGACAGCTTCTCCAGGTGATGAGTTAGCAATTGATGTGAACAGACCCCGAAAGGGAACTTGTTTTCATATCAGGAGAAACAAATGAATTCACCCTGAACAACAGTTTTTGTACTCCAGGAGATTAATATCTGTGTTGCTCAGGCTTGCTGAAAATAAATTAACTTGTGATGACACAATTACTGTCTTAACAGCATTCATTGCAGACAATTACATGGTATATAAGATACTTAATGTAGTTTTGTGATGAATTTAGGAAATAATTGAGTCAGATGCTGGTGCTTCATTCCATATCGTGCGAGGACATCAGTAAGTGGGTGATTTCCAGTAAACAGAAATGTAAATCAGGTGTTCTTTCGCTGGTAGCAAGCGCAATCCTGGCTAATCATTCATAAAGAATAATTTATCTTCCCATTTGCATACTGTCTATTTTTGCCAGCAGACTGTTGATCATTCATTGAGTATTTATTTCTAGCAGTATTTTATCGAGGCTGTTTGATTGAAAGAAAGCACAAGACACCCAGGAATAGCCTTGGGTCTTCTGAATAACTTAGCAAAAAAAATTTTTGGCGGTGTATGTAAAGAAGACAACCCACTTTTTCAAATGGAAAAAAAAGAGAATGGTGGATTGGTGTCGTGTTTTCTTTCTTTACTGTTTGTTGATTTGTTGATAAAGGAGAATTATTTGTAGCTCAGGGTTGAAATGAAGGATCCTTGGTGCTTTTTGAGCTTGGTGGTTTTCTTGCAGACATTTCATGACCCATCTAGGTAACATCATCAATGCTGGCCTGTTTGTTGATTGATTGGCTGATTGATTGACATTCCAAAGATTCAGATCAGATAGAGTCAGGATAATTTTTGTCTCCTGTTTTTCATCGTTGGTTGTGGAAAGCTAATTTGGGGGAAAACAAAACAAAATCCAAAATCTTCTTTTTCTGTTTTCTTTTTGGAAAATGCATATTCTCAGTCTTTATTCAATGTCCAGTAAAAGGGAAAAAATAAAGATTTATTAGAGCTTCCAAATATATTATTTGGACTGAATTCCACCATTGCTTTTTTAAAATTTTAGCACAAGACACACCACTTTTTACTGGAGATTTTTATACCCTGAGCTGCATGTAAAATTCACACATCTGCCATGACCTTTTCTCTTTAAATGGTTTCATCATTGTGACCAACATAGGCTTAAAGGAAAAATGTAAAAATGTTCATTTCAAAGAAGGTTAAGCAACTCTCACTGTGTCATTTCTGCATTAATCTGGAACTCTCTGACATGAAAACGGTGGTCTCCTTAATTACATTTTGGTGTCAAAGGACACTTGAAACCAACAGATAAACATTCTGACCTTCAGGGTTCATCCTTGTAGTTTAATTCAAGGTCAGGGAGTTCAAAAGTTCTCTTCGTTAGGACATCAGTTAAAGAAAGGAAAGGAAAGCTAGTCATTTGAGAGTTGCTACCAAGTTTAATGGAACGGACTTAAATTTATGTATATGTCACTTCTCCCTTGGCCTAACCTCACAAACATTTCACAAAGCAGCTAGAACAAATTATGGTAACCCAGAATCCCAATAAACCAGTGCCCAGTTTGCAGTGAGGATTAATCCTCAGAAAAAAGTTTAATTAGCTTTTTCTTCAGTTTTTGCCAACAAGCAACTTACAAACATGAATATTAAAGGCAAGGAATCTTCATTCCCAAGCAAACCATGTCAAACCACATAGTAGGGCTGTATTAACTAACTATTACCCTTCTCGTCTTTCCTATTACCTATTCCTTTAGCATCTTATAACTATCACTTTGTTGTTTGTATCTTATGATTGATGTTGATTGCTTTTATTTCGTATCCTATGATTATCACTGCGTGTTGTATCTTATGATTTATGGTGATCGTATTTTATGGTTATGATCATGATTTATCACTGGTTGCTTGCATGTACACTGAGAGCATATGCACTGGAGACAAATTCCTTATGTGTCCAATCACACTTGGCATATAATGAAGAAAGGAAGGAAGGAGGAAGAAAGAAGGAGAGAAGGAAGGAAGGAAGGAAGAAAAGAAAGACAGAGAAAGAAGAGAAAGAGAAAGAAAGATGGGATGGATAAAGGAAGGAAGGGGGGAAGGAAGGAAGGACACAACTTCTAAAGCTGAGAATCAAGGCAATGTGAAATCTCATGATGATGGAATGGGACGCAGAACTTCCCACTCAAAGGTGATGGTTGCATTCTGGGAAATTTGTGTGGGTTGGTCTTGGGAGTTGCTTTGGAATACCTTGTTTGTGAACCACCACAACTAGGCCAAAGAGACTGGCAGTTCCTTCGATGTTCCATGAATCACATCTCCTCAGGGTTCTCTGGGCAAGGATGAAGAGGAGTGGTTGGTGAGAAGCTGCCAAACAAATTAGAATGTAACAGTATTGGAACATAAAAGCAAGCTGCCTCTCCATGTTTTTCTCAAGCTCGGTCCAAATTTTGCAACCTCTCAGTCCGAATTTCAAAAAGGAGGAGGCCCCTTGCTTGCTTCAGGATAAAATTGCTTGGTATTTTCATGCCCAGACTTACTTTGATCTAAACTAAGTCCCCTCATTCCATGGGAAGTAAATTTATCCTTTATTGAGGCATTTTGGGATGCCGAACTAGTGTTTTGGCAAAACCTTTACAAATCTCAGACCAATAATTTAAGGTTGAACCACCATGCTTTCATTGGCAATGGATAGCACGAAGAGGTTTGTTGCAGTACCTGGCTCTATAGTAGTAACTGTGAGAGGGATCATGGAGTTCTAGTGGACGATCACTTAAATATGAGACAGCAGTGTTGTGGCAGCTGCCAAAAAAGCCAACACAGTTCTAGGCTGCATTAAGAGAGGGATAGAATCAAAATCACGTGAAGTGTTACTAATAACTTGCATCCAAGACTATTGCATCCAAGTGGTTGCCATGATATAAAAAAGATGTAGAGAATTTAGAAAGAGTGCAGAGAAGAGCAACAAAGAGGATTAGGAGACTGAAGGCTAAAACAGATGAAGAATGGTTGCAGAAACTGGGTATGGCTAGTTTAATGAAAAGAAGGACTGGGGGGGACATGATAGCAGCCTTCCAATTCTCAGGGGGTGCCACAAAGAAGAGGGAGTCAAGCTATGCTCCAAAGCACCTGAAGGCAGGACAAGAAGCTATAGGTGGAAACTAATGAAGGAGAGAAGCAACCAAGAACTAAGGAGAAAATTACTAACTGGGAGAACAATTAACCAGTTGAACAACTTGTCTCCAGAAGTTGTGAATGCTGTACGTTTTTAAGAAGTGATTGGACAACAATTTATCTGAAATGGTATAGGGCTTCCAGCTTGAGCAGGGGATTGGTCTAGAAGACCTCCAAGGTCCCTCCCAACTCTATTATTCTGTTATTCTGTATGTCTGTCTGACATATTATTTCTGCATGCTAACTGGGGAATTCTGGGACTTGAAGTCCACCTGTCTTAAAGTTTGAAAAAGGTTACTTTAGATAACCAAGGCAGTTACTTAAATATATTTTTTGCTCCAGACCACCTGTTGATGTATCTTATGCACTTTTTCTCAAGTTGAGTTTTTTTTTTTAACATCTCAAAACTCCAGCTAGTCGAGGAAATCAGAGCCTTTGTTTAGTAAATAAATCCTGGTATCTTCTCTTCCATTTCATCAGTCTTTTGTTTTTCTAACAGTAGCTTATGCTATTTAAGCCGTATGTTGATTAGTCCTTAACAGACAAGTTTCATAGACTGTAATCTGGGAGCCACCCACGAGATTCCCTCGCAAAGGTTACAGAAACTCCATACAGTATCTGGGTTTGCTTATGGCGCAATATGGCATGTATTTGTTCAGAATTCAGAATTCCCCTGAAGTCCCGAGAAGCTTAGTGGACATAGGAAAGAAACTACAGAATTACAGAATTAAAACTACATGAAACCAAGATTTGCACAAAACGTCCATCTCTCGGAACAGAAGTTGTTGTAAATTGACCTACAGCTATTAACTCATTGGGTAATCCTCAAATGAATCCCGAAGCCACATGTATGTTAGTTGTGGGAGAAGAAGGGAAGCCAGCATAAATTTGTCTGATGTAATTGAGTATAATTCTGAAAGTCTTAAATTGTGTAAGATCATCGCAAACTTGCCTCAATCTGTATCTCCTTCCAGATCATGGTATGCTGACAACAGAGGAGCACTAACAACTCAGGTTTGGCCTGAGTTAATCATGCACCTTTGGAGAGATTACACAGATGCCCAAAACATGTTTAGCAAATATTTGATGGTTGGAGCATGCCAGTTTCCCTCAGTGACAATGGAGAAATGAAAAGCTGCATCAGGAGGGGAAGAACGCAGGGTTGATCAGTTGATTGCTATCTGGCCAGGTGAGGCTCCTGCCAGTTGTGTGTTTACAGAACAGTTTAAAAAGACTTTAATTAATTGTTGAGATTGTGCGTGTGTGTCACGAAGGTAACCTACAAAAGCATTTCCGATTAAGCTGCTGGCAATTACAATCCTATGGGTGGAGTAGTACATACTAAGAGGATTCGTGACCATTGTTTGGAAAGATTTTCAATCCATCTTTATTCAGCTGTACGATCATTTGTAGAACAAGGCTAAAGCGGCTTTTCCAAAAAGTAACCTGGGAGGAGAACTCACAATCTTTATCATATGATAAATGTTATTATTTTATGCAGAGATTGGGGATCTGAACTGGTTAGTCTAGAGAAAAGAGGGACTCGGGGATGACATGATAGCAGTATTCCAGTATTTGAGGGACTGCCACAAAGAAGAAAGGATTAATTTATTTTCCAAAGCCCGAGAAGGCAAGAAAGAAGCAATGGGTGGAAGCTAATCAAAGAGAGAAGAAACCTAGAAGTAAGGGGAAACTTCCTAACAGTGAGGACAATTAACTAGTGGAACATCTTGCCTTCAGAAGTTCTAGGTCTGTGATGGGGAATCTATGGCACGCGTGCCACAGGTGGCACACAGAGCCATTTGTGCCAGCACATGAGCCACAGGCAAACTTACCTCACTGCACGTGCATGCTCCTCACAGCTGATTTTTCAGCTGGTTTGAGGACTTTTTTGGCCTCCTAGAGGTTTGAAAAAAAACCTCTACAGGCTTTTCAGGATGAATAATAGGCCTATTTCGTCACTTCTTGTAATACCAGAAGTGACAAAATGGGCCTATTATTCAGTCTGCAAAGCCTGCAGAGGCTTTTTTTTCAAGCCTCTGGGAGGCCGAAAAAGGCCTCAAACTGGCCGAAAATCAGCTATGAGGCATAGTGCAGGTAAGGGGCAGTGGAGGGGGGAATTGTGCGTGCATGCGCAGGAAGCGTGGAGCGGCACTTCCTTCTGGGTGCTGGCATGTGAGCGCATGCACGCCATACACAATTTTTGGCACAGGAGCCCAAAAAGGTTAGTCACCACTGTTCTAGGTGCTTCATCACTGGAGGCTTTTAAGAAAAGACTGGGCAGCCATTTGACGTGATGATATAAGGACTCTTACCTTGAGCAGGAAGCTGGACTAGAAGACCTCCAAGGTCTCTTCCAACTCTATTCTGAGTGTAATTGAAACTGAATACAATTCTGAACCCAGCTCGCTCTTGCCTCATTCACCATTGGGCGAACCTTTGTACAGAGTTTTTGGCTGAGGAATACTGGGAGCTGAAGTCCACACAACCTGAAGTTGCTAAGGTTGAGACACACAGAATAACAGAGTTGGAAAGGGAAATTGGAGGTCTTCTAATCCAACCCCCTGCTTAAGCAGGAGTTCTGTATACAATTTTAGATAAGTGGTTGTCTAATCTCTTATTAAAAGCCTCCAGCAATGGAGATCCCACAATGTTTGGAGACAAGCTATTCCACAGATTCATTGTCCCAACTGTCAAGAAATTTACCCTTGCTATAGATCAGTGCCATTACTTGGTCCTGAATTAATTTGAGTATTTTTCTATAGAAAGCCCCCCAAACTGATCCTCCATTGTCAATCTATGTCTTTAATTTCCCACACCCCAAATCCGCCTCTGGAAACCAGGAGAACCATAGTCAAAGCCAACAAGAAGATTGCTCACTTGGTACATTGGGTTGACATCAGCCTAATTGGTTTAATTCAGTTGTACCATTTAATTGACTGAAAGTGAACCATCGCTTGACGCTCAAGCAAAGCCAAGGAAAACGTTCCAGGAAGAACCAGTGGTGGGCTACTAGATTAATTTCTAAATAAGTTGGAGGGCTGGGCCCACTTGGAGCCAAGAAGGAGAACAGGCTTCTTCTTACAAGCTTAGTCCTGCATGCTTAGCTTTTTCCCCCACCACCCACCCCATCTTCCTCCCTCCCCCCTCCAACAAGCAGTGTGGTCTTACTCATTGCTAACACTCCAACCTGAAAGAGTTCCAGCCTTTCACTCTGTTGATTTGAGACATGGTCATAAATCACAAGGGCTTATTTGGCTTCTGGTTGATGAAAACTCTGAAGTAATCTTGGCAATCGCGAGGACTTTATTGTGGGTTCAGTGTCCCCTCCTGCACCACACTCTTTCTGCACCTGGGAAGGTGGGATTGGGGCTGGGATTTACAGCTCCTCTTTGGTGTTTTTTTTTTTTTAATTGAGAATTTACATGACAATTTGTGGCTACACAATTAGGTTGAGTTTATCTTATGAAGCAATCTAGGAGAGATGTTTAGAGAACCCACGGGGTGCATTCCAGCTTCTTCAGCTATCCAAACCAATTGTTGTTGTTCCAAACCTCCTCCTCCTTCTTCCCCTCCCTCCCCTCCTGCCCCTCCTGCCCCTCCTCCCTTCCTCCTCCTCCTCCTCCTCCTCCTCCTCCTCCTCCTCCTCCTCCTCCTCCTCCTCCTCCTCTTCCTTCTTCTTCAACAAGAGAGAAAGAAAGAGAAGTGACTGAATGCAGTTTGATGTCCTGCTGGAAAGGTCAAAGGTCCCACAACTCCTAAAAGAGTGGTTGAAGCTGGGAGAGGTTGCGCTGCAATTGTCAAAACTAGGTTCTCCCACAACAGTAGGCGGCTGTATAAATGACAAGCTGTACAATAGTCAGAGCTGTTCCTCTATCAGGCGCATCTTCACCTGTACTACATTTATGACTCCATCAAACTGTGGGTTTATTTAACAGCTGTGGGAACATGCAGGTTACCTTGCATGAAAGGTCAACTCCCCTAAACCGCAAAAGGTACCATTAAAATGCACATTTAATGCATGTACACCTTGTAATCACAGGTGTGGGGAAGAAAAACAAACTTGGAAATGTTCTTGAATCCATGGAATCCAAATCTACTTGGAGAAGTAACCAGGAAGTTGACCTCATAGCCTTTGATCGGAGTGTTCCTCTAAAATTAATGATATATCTGTTCTGAGAAATAAACTCCCCCCCTCCCAAAAAATGTTGATCACCTAAAAGCCCCATCAGTTGAATGATACCGAAATGGCATAACTTGAGAGAGATCTTATGACCTGTACTGAGATTTAATGAATATGAGATGGAAACGAAAGCCAGTTTAATTTTTGCCAACAAGCTTTTGAAGCATGAATCAGCTTACTACTTAAAAAGTAGAAACCCTTGGCCCAGGAGAATACAGAATTATGCTTCGGGGGGTAGATTGTAGAACATAGATGAGATCTGTTTGTAAAAAGAAAAATACAAAAGGAAGGGAAGGAATCAACCAGTTGTTATTAACCAAGTCCCTTCTCCTTCTCCTCCCTCTCCTCTCTTGTTTTCTGTTTTGCTTTTCTTTCTTTCTTTCTTTCTTTCTTTCTGTCTTTCTTTCTTTCTTTCTTTCTTTCTTTCTTTCTTTCTTTCTTTCTTTCTTTCTTTCTTTCTTTCTTCTCTCTCTCTCTCTCTCTCTCCCTCCCTCCCTCCCTCCCTCCCTCCCTCCCTCCCTCTTTCTTTCTTTCTTTCCCTCCCTCCCATCATCCTTCCTTCCCATCATCCTTCCTTACTTACTTACTTACTTACTTACTTACTTACTTACTTACTTACTTACCTACTATCTCAGTCCGTAATCTCCCCAATGGTCATATAATTAAGTGTTATAGTATTTTACTAACACTCCCTTTAGTCTTTTTTATTATTGTTATTGCTACACATCCACTTAGGAGTAATAAATGGTAATCAGCAATTAATCTGCTGATATGCAAATATAAGATGCTACATGATGATTTGACAACACTGAACTGAGTCACTTGCTCAGCATTGCCTTCATGTGAAAAAAAACTAACAAAATATACGTGGGAAATGTTCCTGCTGTACTATGGGATTGGAATCCATGGCAGATTTTCAATTCTCTAGATTTTGAATAGTATGCAGTGGCATAACATCAGAAAGGATCAGCTACACACTTCTGAACCTGTTCTCCATTCTGTCTCCACCTTCTGTGTTGGTGAATCTCTATCTCCTTCTAGTCAAATTTGACTCTTGACAGCTTCACAGTTGGATCAATGCAAGTTTTCATTCTTTTGTCTTTGTGGGGGAACAACACATAAATGCTTTGCCAATGCCTTCTTTTGTGGATTTGTGTAACTTCCAGAGTAGCCTCCAGACTTCAGGCTCCCTGGAGGGATGGGTATGTTGGCGAATTAACAAAGAAATGCAATCCTTCCATCCCACCATCCTATCAGAATCTATCTTTCCATCCCCCCATCATGTAGTCTCAACTGTCAGTACTTATCCTTCCACCCGTCTACTTGGATGAAAAGTGAAACAACAACAACTTCTTCTTCTTCTTCTTCTTCTTCTTCTTCTTCTTCTTCTTCTTCTTCTTCTTCTTCTTCTTCTTCTTCTTCTTCTTCTTCTTCTTCTTCTTCTTCTTCTTCTTCTTCTTCTTCTTCTTCTTCTTCTTCTTCTTCTTCTTCTTCTTCTTCTTCTTCTTCTTCTTCTTCTTCTTCTTCTCCTCCTCCTCCTCCTCCTCCTCCTCCTCCTCCTCCTCCTCTCCTCCTCCTCCTCTCTTCTCTCTTCCCTCCCTCCTTCTCCTTCTCCTTTCCTCCTCCTCCTCTCTCCTCCTCCTCCCTCCCCTCCTCCTCCTCCTCCTCTCTCCTCCTCCTCCTCTGAAAAAAAACAGTCCAGTTGCCTTTTGAAGAAGCTACTTTGAGACAGTTGTGACCTGGATGACTGACAATCTCCACAGATGTTTACATCCCTGAATTAAAAACTTAAGTAAGAACCTTTCTTGTTCAGTGATGCTTCACTGCATGAAGTTCTTCAGAACATGAAATGAGCACAGAAAAGCTATAATGCAGGGGACTGCATGGAACTCATCAGCAACTGTAAAGCACCCAGAGTCTGAGATGGACAGCTCTAGAAACTGAATAAGTAAAAACATTAATACATAAACCTTCACCATTTAGACACTTGTATAGAAGTAATGCCCTCTGGTTTAGTGCAGGGGTATCTCCACTCAGGGCCCTGCTAGGTAAAGAAATATCAAATTCCAGTGTTGTACCACTGTGTACAGGCTCCACCCCTTTTCTATGTGTGTCATGCTATCACACGCATATACAACACTGGTGAGGTTCTGTGTCACAATACCGCTAACAATGCTTTCATAATTTTGATTACAGATATCTCTGTTTGGGCGTGATCTCTCCTCCTGTTGATCCTAACATTTGGCACAAAACTGAATTTTCTAATATGAAACAAGAGGAAAGTTGTTAAACAAACAAGCTGTCACGTTAGCTGGAGTTAATCTGCTTAATTTGTCATTCGTTGAATTTAATTCAAACCTTTTTTTTTTTTTTTTTGCTTCGGCTCTCTTTGGATGTATTCTTTGGCATGTCAAAGAATAATAATAGCACCTATTTTGAAATAGCTGTTCACACCTGCCCTTTACGTTTGCAAGAAATGTGCTGCATTCTACAATTATTGCAGCTGCTTTTAATAAAATAAAATGTGGTTTCCCATGTGGCATTCTGTGGAAGTGAAAGGTGAATTTAGAAGTAGGAGAGAAAGCATCTTGAAACTTTTGAACTTTGGCGTTTTGAGTTTTGATGTTGGAGAAGAACCCTGAGGATTATAAACAAACAAATGGATCATCCAAGAAATCATCTCAACATTCTCACTTGAAGCACAAATGAGCAGGCTGAAATTATCATATTTTGGACACACAATGTGAAGACCTGATTCTCATCTATAAAGGTGGAAGGAAAGAGAAGATGACCAGCCACAAAATGGATAGACTCAAATATATTAGATTGCACCTTTGTGAAGAAAGTTAGGACCCAACCCTCTTAGAAGAATGAATTTTTTTTAGCAAATATTAAAAAAGCAGAATATTATATTTCCCTGTATGAGAAAAGGAGAAACTTGTTTTTAAAGACAAAGCAGCTCCCTGTCCACAGCAGATATTTGGTGCTCATTGAGGACTGGGCCAGGCTATCTACAAAACCAAAGACCTCAGCTCCAGGCTGATGAGATTAAGACATGACCCTCAGGACATAATAGGATTAGCCCTCTACACATCTAGCAACAGAGCTCACCACATGGCACCTGGGGATATTACATCAGCCCAAGGTTCAACCAATCTTAATTCAGACAAACATGACTCCACATGGGAGTCTGCAACCAATAGGATACATGCCCTTGCCACAGGGACAGGAAGCTCAAGGTCAAAGCCCATGTGGTCAGCTACGCAGGACTTCAAACCCATGTGGTCCTGTTCACCATTTGGAAGATGACATTGGCACAGAACATCCTAGAAGAAGGTCTATCTATGTTGTCACTAAGCATCAACTTGACAGCACATAATTAAGTAAAGGAAAAGGGGGAAGAGGGGAGAAGGAGAAGGAAAAAAGGAAGAGAAGGATATGGAGTTAGAGAGAAGGAGGAGAAGGAAAAGGAGATGGAGTCAGAAAGAAGAGGAAAGAAAAGAATGAAGGGAAGGGAGGTAAAGTCAAGGAGAAAAAGAAGAAGGGGAAGAAAGAGAAGGAGAAGGAAGAGGCAGTGAATCTTGTGATTAGTATTCCTTGATTCTGGCATTAAACCTCCTGCTTAAGTTTAAGAATGTCATTCTCTCAGTTGGGTAAACATTGCAAGACTGCTGGTAGTATCGAAAAAGATACACCTCCCTGCAGAGACCCAAAAACAACGTGGTGCTCCCAAAACTACGTTGACTTCTGTGAACCTGCACTGAAAGATATTTAGACAGACTCCTCCAGATTCCCATAATTCCCCAACCAACATGACCCATGGCTATTGGATTTGTAGTCCAAAATATTTATGGGAGGGTAAATCCAGTAGACCCTGGAAGAATTCTTGGTCAAGGACTTTGGTTCAAAATCAGGAAACTACCAAGGTTTTGTGTGTGTTCCATGGGCATGTATCATGTTACCAGAAAGAACTGACATTCAGATGTCTTAAATTCATTGTCCTTTTTTCAGCACATACCTCACTTGAAGCTGTTCAAATACAGGAAGAGAGAAAAGAGCTATTTACAAATGTTCGCAGGGCAGGGTATTAATTAATCTTCCCCCTGTACAGTTTCTTTGTAATGTATAGCAAGTGCTGACACTGTTGGGTAAACAGGAAGATTAGCATATTTGCAAACTGGTCTAAGTTACTTTGATCACTTGATCTTTCCTTGTATGAGACCTGCTTGGAGGCGGCTCCTTTTCTTGTTTCTCCCTCTTTCACGGGACAAAGATCGGTAATCCCTTTTTACACTGTTCTCAGATCCATATTTACCGTTTCCAGCTTGGCTGGGGCCAGCTACAGCTCTGTGAAGTTTTGGAGTTTGTTCAGCTAGCTTCTTTCTTTTCTTTTAATTCTTGTTGAGTGGGGGGGGTCTTGATGATTCAGGTTTAGTTTGGATTGGTTTGCTCTGTCAAGCAACATTCCAAAGAAGTACAAGGAACTAAATGGATACGTCTTAAATGAGTCAAATTCATGACAAAGCAAACCAGAACTGTTGATAGCCAACAGTGGGAAGAGGATAACGAAAAACTGTTAACTATATTTGGACCTTCCTCCCTCCCACCCTTCCCCACTCCATTCCTCCCTCCTCCCTCCATTCCTTCCTTCCTTCCTTCCTCCCTTCCTTCCGAATAACAAAATAACAAAGTTGGAAGGGACCTTGAAGATTCCCTGCTCAGCAGCAAACCCTGTACCATTTCAAACAAATGGTTGTCCAATCTCTTCTTAAAAACCTCCAGTGTGGGGGCACTTATAACTTCTGGAGGCAATCCAGTCTACTGATTAATTGTTCTCACAGTCAGGAGAACAATTCCTTCCTTCCTTCCTTCCTTCCTTCCTTCCTTCCTTCCTTCCTTCCTTCCTTCCTTCCTTCCTTCCTTCCTTCCTTCCTTCCACCAGAAAATGCAAATGGTTGGCACAACATGGATTCGCATCCAGTAGTAGAGTGTTTTGATTTGCAGCTAAGCGCTATTGAAAGCCTATCAACTTGCTTAGCCTATTTTCAACAGTCCAGACCTTTTAAATTAGGACAAGTTCCCTGCTGTTATCCAGGGTAAACAAAAGCAAATTGAAATGCAGTTGAGTTCACATGTCTTCAACTTTCCAAGTTCGGAAGTCCTGCTCTCTCTCTCTATGGACATGGGATAATTCCAGGACTTGTAATCTCTAAATATCTCCAAATGTGCCCAAAAGAACATTTCCTCCCTTTTTCAACTAGTAGGTCCAGTTCTGATTGAAACAGATGAATATTCAACAAGATGCTTCCTTGATAATTGTAATGAAAACCTGCAGCTAAACCAGTTACAAGAGCGATACAATTCATATGTGGCTAAGAAAGCCTTGTTACAACAGTCTTGTATAAACCACCAAAAGTTGTCAAAAGTGGTAGATCCAGCAAGCCAACATTAAGAGCAGTCTGATTATCTCTTTATCTGCCAAAAGCAGAAGATAAAAAAGATAGTATTTTGGAAAAACATGGTTTCACAACTTGGCTACGATAGAAACAGTTTCTATCTTCCCAGGAAAGCTGTGTGAACGTGCTTAAAGGGCTGAGCATTTGTAAAGCCTGACTTACAAACAGCCCAGAGTGGGGAGTCTTGGCAGAGACATCCACAGCCTCCCACAGTTGTCCTGAAACACCCTTTGATTAGGATTCTCCCCTTAGTAATTTCAATATTAGGCAGGGACACCTGTAGATTGTGTGCACGATGGAAGCTGTGGTAGCTCACACGCATAACTGCATTTTTCACATTATTTGGGCCCTCCTCTCACTTTTGCATCAAAGAGAAAAGCAATTCAAGACATTCTTCTTGTTCAGCATCCACTCATCAGCCATATCTGGACTGGTTGATACCGTCAACTCAGTCCATGATTCCTGGCTTGTCCCATCATTAAGTTCAGGTGGGGAAGATGGAGGTGCATGTTTTGGGACAAAATGTCCTCAGAAATGTCTCTGTCTTCTTCTTGTTTTGCTGTTATCAGCTGTGTTTTTCAATGTGCAAAATTATGGGTACTCCAAGAGTGGGTGCTGAGCATTTATGGTCTGTCAGAGACAAAAACATAGACAATGAGAAATGGTTTTTGAAACGTTCTACATGATGGATATGTACTCTATCTATTGGAGATATTTTCTGCAAATAACCTTTCTTTCTTCGAATAATAAAAATCTTTCCTACTCAGTTCCCTCAAATGACAATGTCAATGAAATGCTTTATATCTTATCCTGTGAGATATATCTATATCTATATATCTATATATCTATATCTATATCTATATCTATATCTATATCGACATCGACATCGATATCGATATCGACATAGTCATAGACATAGACATAGACATAGATATAGATATAGATATAGATATAGACATCGAGATCGAGATCGAGATCGAGATCGAGATAGAGATAGATACTGTAATAGATAGTTGTGTGAGATGGACAGCTATATAAATTTAACTCACCACCCAACACATAAATAAATATATTATTGAAGATAGATAATTAATGATATACGATGGGAGGGAGGAAGGGAGGGAGGGGGCGGAGAGAGAGAGATGGAGTCTATTTATTGGTGGAAGTAGCTAAAAACTCAGCACCCTCTCTTGGAGTACCCACAATTTTGCACATTGAAAGACACAGCTGATAACAGCAAAACAAGAAGAAGACAGAGAGAAAATGACAAAGTTTTTAGAAAGGTACAACGGAGCGTCCCCTCCCCAGGAACCTTCTCTTCCTCTTTGGACATCTCTAGTAGCCTTTTAACAGCAGCTTGGGGTTATTATCCAGACTCTGATTTTGTTTTTCTAATAGCAAATTCCCGGGGATGATATATCCTTGCCATTAGGAGTTTAGTGTTGGTTAGTTGTCTTTGGCGGTTTGATGTTGCCCTTTTTAAAGTCAGCTTAGCCTTATCGCTCTGTTTCCATGCGGTCATATTTCACCCCTCCGGTGCCTTTAGAAGTTTAATACACGGGACACAAATTTAGGCCCCCTGTTTGTTTTTATTAGCGGGACTTTTTTTCCTCTGCTCAACATTCTCAAATGTTCTCTGGTTGGAGCAAAGTTATCTAATGTAATCCACTCTTCTCTTAAGAGGGATATTCCACTTTGTTCATAAGCGCATAACATAACTCTAGTCCCCGGTGATTTCGTGGTGAAATGAAAACCCAGACTCTCATCCAGATGTCTTAGGAGATAAGGGCAGGCTTAATCCTTCTGTCACAGAGGACTTCAGGAGTAGAAATTCACCTATACATCATCACATTCTTATTAGCTTGGACCATTACAATCCCAAGACAAACATTTTCCACTGGGTCTGCACTGAAGCTTAGCAGCGTTAAGAAAACAGCCCCTGGCAAAAGTGTTATTTTAGGCTGAAACAAAAGTTGACATGAATGGCAATAGAAACAGAGCGGTATTGTTTTCCTTTTTCGGGGCAAACCTATAACTAGCCTTAAATGAAAATCCAAGGCACCTTTAGAAGTAAAAGGCCCTCTGCTCCGAGATGGGTGATCGGATGTCAGGAGACTCCCTTTGCGGGTTCAAATTCCAAAGCCCCTTGTCTTAAGCAGTTGGGATGCATGAAGTGGGGGAGGGGGACAATTAAGCCCGGAGAAGCTGAAAGCTCCCTCTGATTAAAACCCGAGATGCTGATTGACTTGGAAACAGTGGAATCACTTCCAGTTCAAAGAGAGGCAGAGAGATGGGAAAAGTTAGAGGGGCATCTGTGGTGTTCCTGGAAAACCTGACATTTGAGAAACCACAGGTAGGGAATGTGCAGAGAAAGGGGTGCTTGGAGAGAACAGCAAACCTTGTCTTAATCATAGAGAGAGAGATTTTCTGCACTCTGGAAAGAGTGCAGAAAAGAGCAATGAAGATGATTACGGGACCGAAGGCTAAAACATAATGAAGAATGGTTGCAAGAATTTGGCGTGGCTAGTCTAGAGGAAAAAAAGGATCAGGGGAGACATGGTAGCAGTCTTCTAGTGTTTGAGGGGCTGCCCCAAAGAAGAGGGGGTCAACTTATTTTCCAAAGCCCCAGAAGGCAAGACAAGAAGCAATGGATGGAAATTAATTAAGGAGAGAAGCAAACTAGAATTAAGTAGAAAATTACTAACTGGGACAACAATTCACCCAGTGGAACAACTTGCCTCCAGGAATTGTGAGTACTCCATCACTGGAGGTTTTTAAGAAGAGATTGGACAGCCATTTATCTGAAATCGAATAGGCTGAAATGGGATAGGCAGGGGGTTGGACTAGAAGGACCTCCAAGGTAGCTTCCAATTCTGTTATTCTGTTCTTTCTGGTTCCATCCATCACTTTCTAGCCAGTTTTAGTTAGTTTGCAGTTGTATGTTCCCTGTGCCCTTTGAAGGTTGGTTTCATCCATTCCAGCTGTGGACATAATTTCTTATCAGAGGATGGAGATCCTCCAAGACATCTCCAGTTGTGCTTCATAAATGAAGTTGTCATGGAGTTGTCCATTCCTTCATTCAAGGTTCCTCAAGTCACTCTTGCCAAACATTTAGGCTTTCCGGTATTAATTTTTACTTACTGTACCTCTCAGGACCTTTATCAACTCCAACTTGTCCTTAATATGATATTTTAATCTCAGCCCTCATGAGCATCGAACATTGATTCTCTGAGCAGCCATACATCCCATACTCTTAGGTTCCTACTAGCTCAACCGACCCCTGCCAGAAGCTTTGTTGAGTGAAATGTATCTTCTCTTCTTTCTCCCTCCAACTACTTGCTCCTTTGAACCCCATCCCTCATCCCTTCCACATTCCACAGCTGAAGAAACAGGCTGTCCCTTGTGAGATCTGCCTCCGTAATAATTTTGTTGGTGTACCTTGTGACTACTTAATTTGACCCTCAGGATTCTTTAGCTTGTAAGGAGATTGCAGAGTCTGTCCTTTGTGCATGAAAGTTGCATAATCTTTAACAGAGATGACTTTATCAAACCATCAATTCAACCTTTCATTTCAACCCTGGTTAGAATCTCTCTTCAGATTTGTTTTCACTCCAAGAAGCCCCATTCACTAATTGGAAACACTGGCCCCAGAGGCATTTTCTGGATTTCTCTGTTTAGTTGATAGTTAGAGAGGAAGGGGTGAGACATCATTGTCTTGTTATCCAGATGAAAACTCCCAGGATTGTTTCAGATTTCTATGTGTCTCTCTGTGTGTGATTCTCACAACACTGGGTTGTTGTTCTACAGATTTGTAGAACTGGATCAAAACATTTCACTGAGGTAGAACAATGAGATGTCTCCTCCTTCCAGCTGAATTTTTCTTTAGGATTCTTGACAGACACAACAAGAACATCTTGAGGTGGTTCAGGATAAGCTTCATGGCACATAAGTTTCTTTTGTGACATCCTGCTGTCATCCATCAATAGCTATTGTTGAGGAACACATTATCTGCCGAATAGTAGGGGTGGTGGCTGTGGCTGTAGATGAGATCTTTGGTGATGAACATTGAGAAACTCCAAAGCACTGATCAACTACAGAAAGGCAGTACTGATCTATTGGCTTGTTTTATATCCATTCACTACAGGTGGTTCTTGACTTACAACAGTTCATTTAGTGACCATTCCAAGCTACAATAGCTCTGTAAAAAAGTGACTTATGACCTTGCAGTTTCCTGGCCTCCTCTGATCACCTTTTGGGATCTTCTGACAAGCCAAATCAATGGGGAGTGATTCACTTAACAATGGTGGCAAGAAAGGTCGTAAAATAGGGCAAATTCACTTAGCAACTGTCTTTCTTAGAGCAGAATTTTTGGTCAATTGTGATGCTACATCAAGAACTACCTGTATATATATAAATTCTGCCCTTCCAAATACAGCCAAATGGATAACATCCATAAAGAGACAAGACTGTGTGTAGAATTGGTGGAGACCTCAATATTTTCTGTCTATTCTGAGAAAGGGACCCCCCCAAAAAATGCCTTCTCAATAACCCCCCGAAAAATGCCTTCTCAATTTGTATCTGAGAATCTTATTCTCAGATACAAAACCTTTGAAATGGTTGGTGGACCAAGGATAAGTACTTGGCGTTTTTCATGACATACATCTTCTTCCGGGTCTTCTTAAAGCCAGAAAAACAACAATAAAAGGATTACAATATCTGATTCCACCTCCTTGGTGGTTGGAGTATTCATATCCTCGGAGGTGAAGAAAAATGTTGCAGACCAAATGTTTCCTGCTTTAGATTTCTTCCCATTCAATTGGAGAGGTATAATTAACTTAATGATTCATTAGCATCCACCCCATGTTCTACTACTTTATATAAGCACTTAGGAAACCAGAGGGACAATCTCTCAAATTAGCATGTGGGAAAAGTTCCTCTATTCTTTCAAATAGTTGCAATAGTTTCTATAAAACTAGATCATGAGAGGACAAGCAACATTTGGAATTATACCTATGATTGGATTAGCTACTGTTTAGCTTCTGTTCTTGCTATTATGGAACTTCCATACTTTGTAAGTTTCTCCCTTTCCCCCACCTGCTGGTTTTCTTCATTTTTAGTGGGGAAATTTAGAGCAGTATGCTTTCAGCAAATGGTGATCTCTGATCACATCTATGTATTATCTTATATCTGGGCTAGGACACATTGAGCAGGGAAATTATGTACCAACATAATGAATCTGCATTCAAAATCAAGACAAAACCAAAGAGGTATTTGAGGCCTCAACAAATGGAAGGAGCAGGCCAGAGATGCTTCTGGTGTCACTGAGAACAAATTTATTTATTTATTAAGAAGTTTTGAGGAGCTGCCCAACTCACTCATGATGACTCTGAGCGGTTTACAGAAAACCCCAAATTCAAAATCCAATAAAGCCCTACATCATCCTCACGTCCCCAGATCCACTGGCAAAACTATAACTTCAGGATTTTTTGAAAGTGTGTCAAGGTGGGGGCCAGTGTTATCTCTGCAGGTATGATGCACTACACAAAGGGAGCCACCACAGAGAAGTCTCTTCTTTTTGGTCCCACTAAGTGAACTTCCTTACAAGAGGGGACCCATAACACCCCCTGCCTCCCAATTCTGGTGGGTTGGATAGATATAACTGGGAAAAAAGTGGTCCTTCAAATAACTTGGTATCACCTTTGTAGAACTCTGAATTCACCTGAAGCCGGTATCACCTGAAACCGATAGCTGTAGGAAAAGACCAGGTTGAGCCTGAAGGAGGGGTCAAATGTGTTATCGGTTTGGAGTCTCTGCACACCCACAAGAGATGATTTCAAATCCAGCCCTTCTTGAATTTCTTTGACTCTTATCTCCTGCAAATTTGCCTTGACCATTAGTAGTTCAGATTCTTGTAGGGAGATAGCATGGAAGTAACTCGTACTCATGTGAACAACTCTGGTTCCCAATTTCTTGCGCCTGACGATCACTTTCCTATCCTGGTTTGGGGAAGACCTTCCAAGTGACAGTTCCCTAATTTAGGACCCATGTTTCCTAATCAGAGGACCCATGTTTCATATGATGAAAACATCTTCATATGATGTTTTCATCTTCATCATATGAAGTAGGGAAAAGGGATCATTTAAGGTGATGACATTGTTCTCAACCAAAGGAGTCAACATTTTTTGGATAATGCTTGTACGAACGAAAACTGGACCATATTATTAGCATCGCAAAAATAGAAGAGGTGATATAAATTTTTAATGCTCCTGGATTAGCATAAAGACTTAGGTTATTTTCAGTAGCTTAAAAAAAACACACACACAAAAACCAACCCAATTATTGCTTTGGGAGGTTTAGAGATATGAAAATATGTTCTTCCATGTAACAAGCCAAACAGCTTCACGTTCTCTTCCATTCATTTGGTTGGAGCGAGCTCTATAATTGACATAATTACATACCTTGTATTAAAACTAATCTTGTCTAATGTAACAAAGGACATCCCATATTAGGTCACATTTATTTTTTCATTCTCTGACACAACAAATGGACTTAATTAGCACTTTCTGTTGGCGTTTGGCGTTTCGCCATTGGTGAATTTTGTTTCAGCAAATAGGAGAGGAACCCTGAAATATTTCCAGGCAGAAAAAGGAAAAAAAAATTCAATTGTTCGCATTCTGTGCTTTTTTCCTCCTTCCTCAAAACTTTACGTCTAATTTATATAGGCATTATTTGTTATATCTAGTAAATGACTAAAAGCTTTTTTGAATAAAAAAAACAATTAAAGAAATAAAACGATTTACTTCCTCTGGATTTCTACCAACCGGTGCTAATTAATATTGCCCTTTTTTAAAAATGGCCTGGCAAGAAGGCACGATTTAAACAAATCAATTATGAATGATTTTCTCACTGTAAACATTTAAACAGGGTAGCCTGAGGGTTAGCTGAATATAAAAGAACCGTCTAGAAAACATCAGGCTATCCTAAGGTCAGGTTATTGCCATTAATGACAGAGGGCACAAGCAAAATGTCTGTATTTGGGTGGTAGGATTTCCTTAAAGACTAAACAAAGTGCTACTGATAATGACAAATCGATCCCCAAAACATCAAAAAAGGCAATTTGTCCAGTAGTGATTGGATAAAATGGATGACTTCAGTGGTGCTTAACTTTTTAAGCACTTTAGGAAGCAAGATATAGAATATGAGAATGGCTTCCTGGATGCCTGTAGCTGCTGTGTTTTTTTTTTTGGTCCCTTAAGATTTTAGGAGACTTTTCAGTGATGTTTGCTTTATTGGGAGAGCCAGTGGTTGGAGACTTGAAATCAGTCTTCGGTGATGATCAGGAGATCCCTTGACAATAAGGTCCTCCTTCAGTTGCAAACTCAGAGAGCATTAAGGACTGCACAGTCATTCTCCTCCTCCTCCTCCTCCTCCTCCTCCTCCTCCTCCTCCTCAGAGAACACCAGAACCCATCCCTCCTCCTCCTCCTCCTCCTCCTCCCTCCTCCCTCCTCCTCCTCCTCCTCTCCTCCTCCTCTCTGCAAACTCCAATTCCCTTCTAGCATTGATGATGTTACCTAGTTTGGCTAATGAAATGGCTGCAAGAAAATCACCAAGCTCAGAGAGCACCAAGGACCTGATAGTACTCCTCCTCCTCCTCCTCCTCCTCCTCCTCCTCCTCCTCCTCCTCCTCCTCCTCCTCCTCCTCCTCCTCCTCCTCCTCCTCCTTGAAAGAAACAGGACGGAGAAAGAGAAGTGGCTGAGTCTGGATGAGGTTTGATCTCCCGCTAGAAAGGTCAAAGGTCCGACAACTCTTAAAAGAGTGGTTGAAGCCAGGAGAGGTTGCAACAATTAGATTCTCCCACAACAGTAGGCAGCTGTATAAATGACAAGCTGTACAGTAGTCAGAGCTGTTCCTCTATCAGGCGCATCTTCACCTGTGCTACATTTATGACTCCATTAACTCTGGGTTTATTTAACAGGTGTGGGAACATGCAGAGTTACCTTGCATGAAAGGTCAACTCCCCTAAAATTGCAGCCTGCATGTTAACTAATTCAGTTGGGGAGGTTCTCCTCCTGCCTTCTAGCATTGATGATGTTACCTAATTTGAGTATTGAAACGTCTGCAAGAAAACCATCAAACTCAAAGAGTACCGAGGCGCCAACCTTCTCCTTCTCTTTAGCCACAACTGAAGCAACTTCTTGAATGAGAAGCAAAACATCTTCAAGGAAAAACAATGGAAGTCCAGTTACTTCTTGAAAAAAGAACCTTTGGGACAGATAATATCAGGAATCTTCACACACCTGGTGAATCTTCATCCATCTATCAAGCATTTTCTGTCCATCCATCCATCTTCCATCCATCCATCCACTCTCACACACTCAAACAACGAGAGAAAAAGTTACATTAGAAAAGGAAGATCAGGTGCTATTACTGCTTCTCACATCTGGACCAAAAATTATTTGTGTAATTATCCTGGAAAAGAAAGATGAAAATCAAGATTGAGGATTACTAAGCAAAACAACATGATTTAATCATTCTGGCATTTACAATCTAGAATATCCAGCTCTGCTTAAGCTATGTACTAACTACACTATTACTACTACTACTACTACTATTAATTGTTATGAAAAGGATGGGAGGGGGAAAAATCAGATATCTGATTATAATAAGCAGTACACCGTGCATGGAAATTGTTATTCTGTATGGTAATTTGTTGATGGAAAATATCAGAACAAAACAGGTTTTCATTATTCCTCCCCGTTTTGAGCTTCATTTGCATTTAAAATGATTAAAAAAAATCATCAAAGGAAGATATTTTTTTTTAAAAAAGCTGCACTACAATGACCTAAAGACACAACCAAGAAAAAGAACGGTTTGCAAAGTTACATGAGTTCATTGTTCACTTTTGCCAATCCGCAGAACCAAATAAAATAACAAAAACGGAAACCTCACCCATGCCTCTATAAATTTATCTTCTATATAGCATCAATTTCAGTGGCATATTTGTTATATGTCAGTTCAGCTTGATGGATGGATGGATTTCCAGCTTCCCTGGAATGGTGGTGAAAATTCCGCCATTAATGGACAATTGCCGTCTTTTCAATCTTTAATAAATGATAACACTGCTGAATGTTTTCCTGAAAGATTCTGGCTGATGGGCCAAATTTTTGCTGGTGATACATATGTTTGCTCTGAGTAAAAATAAAGTAGCTGGGATAATTCCTCCCCCCACCCTTAATTCTGTCTACATGAAATAGCTTTCTCTTCTCTCGTGATTCATCTTTTGTTTCTCGACCCTTGTTGGGATTCTTCCAGTTAATATTTTTTTTGAAGCTGGTCTATTTTATTATGTTGTCTGAGTTGTATTCTGGATTTATTTTATCCCCACAAGCTTAGGGGCTGGGCTGGGCTTTTGTGAAGTTTTGAGGATGAGAAAGAAAACTTAGGATCAAATTAAATCCAAGTCCAACTGTGTAATGTAATGTGTCATTATTTCTTAGAAAAACATATACAGCAGCCTATATTATAAAAAAATAGGCAGATACGAACCAGAAAGATAAATAATAAAATACACATTCAAAAAACCCCATCCAAAACACTTATGCACACCCAAACACCATAATGCTATCTTCCCAAAATTCAAATGATCACTTCATCTTAACCAACTGCTCTTTCTCTTCCCTTCTTCCTTCTTCTTTCTCTGTCTCCTCCTCCTCTTTCCTTCGTTCCTTCGTTCCTTCGTTCCTTCCTTCCTTCCTTCCTTCCTTCCTTCCTTCCTTCCTTCCTTCCTTCCTTCCTCCCTCCCTCCCTCCCTCCCTCCCTCCGTCCCTCCGTCCCTCCCTCCTTTTCCTCCTCCTCCCAAATCTCATTATGGAGATGAACAGTTGAGAAAACTAGAACTCACCATCTCTAGGTGATTAGCCCAGCCAGCTTTTATGCCTAAGGCAGGACTAGAACTTATCATCTCCTGATGATTGTCCCAGAGTCAATTGGCTGCTTTTGTGCCTAAAATCGGACTAGAACTCACCTTTTCCTAGTGGTTGGCCCAAAGGCACTCAATGGGCTTTCCTGCTAAGGTAGGACTAGAACTCCCTGTCTCCTGGTTTCTAGTCTAATGCCTTCACCACTTGACCAAAAAAGAAACAATCCTATTTGTGAATCAAGATAATAGAGTTTTGTGTCAGTAGTCAAGATTCAAAAGATGAAGGAATAGCAAGCAACCAAACTTTGGAGGCCATGTTCAAGATTCAAGGCCAAGCAGTGACAGCAGGAACCTCCAACATGTTCCACCGTTCATTTTAGAAGTTTTAAATCAGATGCTTTGAGCCTCCACCCTAATTTATCAACTCCTGATCAGCTCTGGCTTATTGTTTGGCAGCAGTCGCCTACTCCCAATTTACTCACAAGCAAGTGGGTCCTCCCAGGTAACTCTCCCAAGCAATCAGGCACTCCACCACTCTGCCTTTGGCTCTCCCTATAATGTCACCAATGCTCTGGTAGATCTGGAGGCTGGATTGCTGAGGCTGAATCAGAGACTGGGTGGAGGAATTTAACGTGGTAGAGTTCTTGAAGCTAGTTCCTGTTCAATGGTTCACAACACTTTCCTCTTTCTGCAGATTCTTCTGAAAAGACCATTGGTTAACAGTATAACAAAGTTGGAAAGGACCTTAGAGGTCTTCTAGTCCAACCCCCCCCTGCTCAGGCAAAAGACCCTATCCTATTTCAGACAAGTGATTGGCCAATCTCTCCTTAAAAACTTCCAGTGGTGGAGCTCCCATAACTTCTGGAGACAAGCCATTCCACTGATTAGTTGCTCTAACTATCAGGAAATTTATTCATCTGTTCCCCATGGGAGTTGAAGTTCAACTCCTCAGTGAGGATCATGTTATACAAGGTTAATCTTGAGGGATCCTTGGTGCTCTCTGAGTTTGGATTTTTTTTTTCCTTGTAGGCAATTCTTTCCATACTCATGTCTTCTACTTCCTTGACTGAGAATCCATGGGTTAAGTTGGCAAGGTCTCAAAGACACTCAACATTTAAGGTCAGTTAAAGTAGGAAATGTTCCTTTAAAGCAGTGATCCCCAACCTTTTTGATGCCGCGGCCCGGTACCGGCATCAGCTGGCGCCGCCATCTTTTTGATGAAAAAGTGCTTCCGGTGACCTCACCGGGCACGCTTCATCAAAAAGATGGTGGCGCCAGCGCTTCGGTGAGCTTTTCCGGGTAGAAATGGCTTTCTACCGGAAAAGCTCACGAGCGCTAGCGCCGCCATCTTTTTGATGAAAAGCGTGCTTCCGGTGAGCTTTCTACCTGGAAAAGCTCACCGAAGCACTTTTTCATGAAAAAAGATGGCGGCACCCAGCAAGCCAGCGGCCCGGTAGGAGTTGTTCCGCGGACGGTGCCGGTCCACGGACCGGTGGTTGGGGACCCCTGCTTTAAAGCATCTGCTAAGGTAGCCACATCTTCACCCTTTAAAAATCTTCAGCAACGAAGAAGAAATTGTCATCTTCCAAACCAGTCTGTTCCACTGTCAAACCATTCTTCTGATCATGAATGCATCCCTTAGCAGGAAGTCCTTACTAAGCAATGTTCTTTTAATTGCTTTCCCCCTGATTCACCTTCTCAGTTAAAATAAAAAAAAGAGATGTAGAAGATGCTTATAGTTTATATTACTATGGAAAGGCAAAAAGTTGTGGTTTGATGTCAATGCCTTATTTTACTGCAACAGAGGGAGTCGGGAAATCAATCTTTTTAATCCTTTTTTCGCAACCTTTCCTCACTTCTCCCTTCCCCCACTGCTTTCCTATTTACTTTTGTATTTTGTATCTTATTTTATAATCTAATAAAAATGTTTTTTTTAAAAAAAGAGATATAGAATTTAACCTGGAAAAAAACGGGAGTTCAGGATGGCTTCCCCTTCAAAGTTTCCCTCACCCTGGATGAAAACACATACATGGTTAGAAAAAACGTTAAAGCAACATTATAAAGATTATAAACTAGAAATATTTCTGTTAGGCATAGGACTAGAAAAATATGCTAAAGGGAATATATATTTAATATTACATGTTTAGACGGCAGCAAGAATTGTATATGCAACACACTGGAAAAATGAGGGCCACCTTTCCTGCATAGAAAAATATTAGATTGTGCAGAAATGGATAGGTTGACCTTGAAGATAAAAGATAAAGAAGATACTGAATATTTTCAAACATGGGACTTATTTTATCAATGGTTGGCCAATAGAAGTAGAAATTAGAAACTGGAAAAATACTACGATGTATGCCTTATGTTTAGTATATTATTATTGCCAGGGTTCTGTCGACCACCCTAATTAAATCATGAGCCTCGAGCCAAACTTCAAAAGAATCCAAAAGATTTATTAGGAGCAACGTGTCGACATTATCCCAGTTGAAGCCAATTATATTATATACTATTATGTGAACAAATTGACCCAGACAATACGCTGTTCATAAAACACTTATATATGTTAAGGAAAAATATATATAAATAAACTGTTAAAAAGTTTCCTCGCCCCTACCTTCCTTTTCTCCCAGATGCCAGGCAGAAATTCCAATACAGGTAGGCTCTCGACTTATAACATATTGTTTTGTGGCTGTTTGAAGTTAACAACGGCGTTGAAAAAAGTGACTAAGGATCGTTTTCATACGTACAACCCGTCACAGAATCCCCATGGTTACAGTGGGGGGAAGCCTGTCAGCCTTGGAAGCCATATTTCACGTAGAAGCTTCGAGGCTGCCACATTTAGTGCCTGGGAATTTGGGAGGGGGGGGGGGTTCATAGAGAGTTGGACAACTAGACTCAACAACATTCTTTCTTAGAAGTCAAGGACAAGTTACCCTTCACCTGGAGAGGAGGGTCTGAAGGAAGGTCTCAAGTTGGGGACGATGATTTGATTGGTCCATGTGATGGATTGATGGGTGCAGGGGATGGATCTTTGAATTTCTATTGGGAAGGAAAAATCCGGAACTCTCAAATTTGGGTTTTCCCAGATGTGCCAATATGACAGCTCTAATAAAATGGACCTTTGAGAAAATGCCTGTCTCAGAGTTTATTCGTTTGGAGTTGGTTAGTTGGAACTCTGACATTTAGATGCTTGGCAACCAACTAGTATTTATGTCGGTTGAAAGTGTCTGGTGGTGTGTGTGTGTGTGTATCACACAATCCCTTTTTTGCAATAAGCCAAGAAAGGTCATAACGTGAGGCAAAACTCACTTTACCAGTATCTTGAATGGTGTAGGGTCTCCTGCTTGGACTGGATGACCTACAAGGTCCCTTCCAACTCTGTCAATCCAGCTCAATTGTGGTCAGTAATTCAGTGATTACCTATCCCTTTTTTCTTTTTTCTTTTGTGCTCATTCCATCCCTTACTGGCTCAATCCACAAAGGACAGGGGAAAGACAGAGAAGATTGAGATCCAAACTCTTTGTTTTATTGCAAATTGAAAGAATAGAAGCAAGCGGGTGGGGCATGATGTTTGCATTTTTAACGGAAGCTCAACCTTAATGGTGTTCACTGAAGCCTTTCTTCTGTTCCTCTTCCCCTCTACCTGTGGCAGCATTATTCATTGGGAAGATTACCCCAGGCAAAATATTTCGCTTAGTGTTGTTCTGGCTCCTGTTTAGTTTTTAATAAATTAAATTCTTTCTATCGGTGCAATATTCCTTAGACAAGCACTTCCCAGAGAGGCTGGAAATGAACTTAAGGAAATTAAAAGCTCTTCCTGCTATAGAGCAACACTACAGGCCAGGGAGTGGGGGAGGGAAATCCACTTATTTATTCCACTTTGCTTGGAATAATTTTCCTTTAAAAAAAACACCACACACCTATTGACGTTCTTTATTAAATACCTTGGGTTTTCCTCTTGAATCCCACCAAGTAGCTTGGCCTTTTCCTGCTAGCAGCTATGTATGTTGCAACTTGGTACCGTAAGTCACTTTGAGCAAGATGGATGGATTCTTGGGAACTGTAGGATCCCTGTTTTCTCTCTCATTTAGTGAACAGGCAATGCTTAATGGATCTGTCATTTTAAATAACATTAGTCTATCTTGTAAATAAAGGGGAGTGTGCGTGGGGGGGGGGAAATGCAAGCATGAGACATGCTAAGGGAAGCTTTCATTCACGCTTAAAGGTGGAGGAAGAGGGTGGGTAGAAGTAGAAAAAAAAACCTTTGGATTGTTTTGACAGCTCCACTGGTAGGGTGTCTTCAACAACAACTTATACAAGCAGCATGCCAGATGCAAATTGGGCTTTGTGCTACTCTCTTTCTCTCTCTCTCTCTGAAAGAAAGAAGAAAGAAAGAAGAAAGAAAGAAAGAAAGAAAGAAAGAAAGAAAGAAAGAAAGAAAGAAAGAAAGAAAGAAAGAAAGGGAGGGAGGGAGGGAGGATGGAAGGAAGGAAGAAAGGAAGGAAAAGGAGGAAGAAGAGAAGAAAGGAAGGGAGGAAGGAAGGAAGGAAGGAAGGGAAAAAAGGGAAAGGAAGGGAAAGGGAAATCAGGAAGGAAAGAAGGAGAGAGGGAGAGGGGGGGAGGAAGGAAGAAAAGAAGGGAAACAAAAAGGGAAACAAGGAAGGAAGGAGGGGGAGAGAGAGAGGGAGGAAGGAAGGGAGAGAGGAAGGAAGAAAGGAAGGGAAATGGAAAGGGAAGGAAGGACGGAGGGAGGGAGAAAGGGAGGGAGGAAGGGAAAGGAAGGGAAAGGGAAGGAAGGAAGAACAGAGGAAAAGAAGAAAGGAAAAGTAATAATGATTTATATTATCCACAGTTCAAAAGATTATAATTCATAAAAATGAGAAGAAACTCTAGTCCTGTGTGTATATGTGTAGGAGGGGTGTTATTTCATGCTCTTTTAACCCCCAAGATGACTCCAGCGTTGGGGGTGGGGGGAAAGTCTAGCTGCAAAAACAGTAGGGAGAAATAAAACTGCGCTTAAGCCAAAGGGAAAAAAAAGAAAAGAAAAGAAGGAAAATGTTGGCCAAAACCTTTTGTAGATTCCACTGATAGCCCTCTCTGATGCAAATTGGCCTCTTTTAACAGCAACAAGGAAAAAAAAAAAAAAAAACCACGGGGTAATTTATATTTTCTTCCTAAAAAGAAAAAAAGAAAAGAAAAAAAATTGAAATTATTTTAGCTTAGAATTCCAATGTGTTCCTTATTACATGGTTTCACAATTCGGTGATGTCCTCCTGCTTGTAACATGTGAGCTGATTTAAAACGTCAGCGCAAAGAGCCAAAGGGCAAACAGGAATAGCAGGCACCCAGTATGGATTAAGTTGAAAAGCAATAATAATAGAAAGCAAATAAGACACATCTTTTTTTTTTTTAAAAAAAATTATTAATCATCATCCCAAAGCAGCCTTTATTTCCTTGCTATCGGTTTGCTAACTGCAGCTTCCTTTTATGTTCGAGTTACATTAAATGAGGCATTTAATTCAGCAAACCTTACAGTCCGATTCCTTTGGAAAAAAAAAAAGAGAGAGAGAGAGAGAGAAAGAGAGACTGGGTTACTTCAATTTGTAGCAAACCATCCCCGTCTGATCAAAGGCTTGCAAGTCGATTCCAACATACTGCTTAAATTAGGATAACACCAAAGTGTTTGGCTCTGGGACAATATTTGGAATGTCTTTACCAAAAGCAAAAAAAAAAAAAAAAATTCCTTTGCACATATGGTTCCAATAGCCATAATGCTAGCCATATTTTTTTTAATGGGCTGACAAGGAGCTACAGCGTAATTCTTTGACTCCCCCCACTTCAAATAAAGAAAAAAAAAAAGAGGAGGAAAAAATAGGATCGCTCCTAAAAGTTCTCGTGCTGTCACCCATAAAGTAGTTAGGGTTTTTCTTTTTTTTCTTTTCTCTCCCTCTCCCCTTGACTTCCTTCATAAAGTTCTCGAATGGAAGGCTTGTATGGGCTTCCTTGGCCTGCTAGTTATGAGTCCAGGCGTTCGTCGTGAAAGGCTCGCGTATATTTCTTTGGAAAATGGAATCAAGAAGAAGGCAACCTCGTTTCACAGTTTGGTGATTAAGGGTAATATATATATTTGTTGATTAAGGGTTTTATATATCTATATCTATATCTATATCTATATCTATATCTATATCTATATCTATATGGTATTCAGCTTTGTTCGGGTATTTTCCCACGTCATTATAAATACCCAAAAATACCCGAACAAAGCTGAATACCATACATGTAAGTACCCATGAAAACTTAAGAAAACAAATATATATATATATATAAAATTAGCAAAAGTATCTTAGTGACTGAATTTAAACCGGATTTTTCCCCGATTTATTGATTTATTGCAGAAGCTCTGATTGAAACAGCTGATGTTATAAGGCCTCTGATATATCTGTCTATCTGTCTGTCTGTCTTTCTATCTATCTATCATCTATCTATATCTATCAATCATCTATCTATTATCTATCTATCATCTATTTATTATCTATCTATCATCTATCGAACATCTATCTATTATCTGTCTATCTATCTATCTATCTATCTATCTATCTATCTATCTATCTATCTATCTATCATCTATCAATTATCTGTCTATCTGTCTATCTGTCTATCTGTCTGTCTATCTATCTATCTATCTATCTATCTATCTATCTATCTATCTATCTATCTATCATCTATCTATTATCTGTCTATCTGTCTATCTGTCTATCTATCTATCTATCTATCTATCTATCTATCTATCTATCTATCTATCTATCATCTATCAATTATCTGTCTGTATAGCAGATAATCAGCTGTTTCAACCAGGGCTTCTGCAATAAATAAATTGGAATAATATCCGGTTAATGTATATATGTATAACAGAGGTCTTATTACATCAGCTGTTTCGATCAGGGTTCCTGCAATAAATAAATAAATCAGAATAAAATCCAGATTACCGAAATTGGACACAAAGATCCCTTTGCCATTTTTTCCCTCTCTCTCTCTCTTTTTAAAGGAGGATATATAGCTGGGAGAACGCACTCCCTCGCGAACACTTGCACAACCTCACAGACAGGCAGCCGGTAAATGACTTTAGGCAAAGTTAACAAATATAGCATATTTACATTTTCACATGCGGCTGTCTAATTGAATTAAGCAATGCTGGAAGGATTGGCAAAGTGCAGAAAGTAGCAGATTTACTCATCCGTTCCCAAAGAATTCCCAAATGGGAGAAACTGCTTTACAGAATGAATCTTTTGCTATTTAGCTTGGGAGCTTCCTATTTAGAGATTGTGAATTACTCCCTGAATATATGCAGTTCTCATATGCCCCCTTCTTCTGCAAAACGAATTTGCATTCACTCCTTTTTTTTCACTTTTTCCTTATTCCTCTTTAAAACAAAACAACAACAACCTCCATTTCATTTTATTACTATTGTGTGCATCGCTGAGCAGTGTGTGGTTGTGCACACGTCTACACTAGTGTTTGTTTTTGTTTTAAGGCATTTCAGCTTTTATAAGCCCAGGTGGGATAGCCGATTTTAAAATTAGGATTTATTTTTTATTTTTTAAGGAAAAGAAATCCTGGTTCATATCTTCCCAGTTTTAAATAAATAAGCATTAAAAACAGACAAGCGAAAGTGGGAGAATAGAAACATGGATAGAGGATAAAAAGCAACATTGAAAATAATAGTTTTGTTGACAGTCAAAAAGGTCCAGATCAAAGGGGTGGAAGGAAGAAACATTTTCTGGAATTTGAGTAGTGTAATAAGGAAAAATCTTGACAAAAGAAGTTTTGTTCTGTTTCTGGGATAGTGAAAGCATATTAGATTGTCATTTCAGCTTATGAACAAATTAAGTTCATGCCTTTGTCTCCTCCCTCCCTCCCTCCTGTCCTTCTTTTCTTTCTTCTTTCCTGTCTCCTCTCCTTTCCTTCCTTCCTTCTTTGATTCCTTCCTTCCTTGATTCCTTCTTGCCTGTCTGCCCACCTTCCTCCCCTCCCCTCTCCCTTTCCTTTCCTTTCCTTTCCTTTCCTTTCCTTTCCTTTCCTTTCCTCTTTCTTTCTTTCTTTCTTTCTTTCTTTCTTTCTTTCTTTCTTTCTTTCTTTCTTTCTTTCTTTCTTTCTTTCTCTTTCTCTCTCTCTTTCTTTCTTTCCCTCTTTCTTTCTCTCTCTTTTTCCTTCCTTCCTTCCTTCCTTCCTTCCTTCCTTCCTTCCTTCCTTCCTTCCTTCCTTCCTTCCTTCCTTCCTTCCTTCCTTCCTTTTCAATATCAAGTATTTGTTGAAATAGAGGTATGTTTGCTTAGGCTGGTAATGAAGTCTTGAAAACATCTCTCCCCATTCTTTCTGTAATGCTTTTTTTATAAAGAGAGAGAGGGAGGGAGGGAGGGAGAAAGAAAATAGCTTACTTAACTAGTTTTCAAAGTGTTTTGGGAACAAAGATTTCAAAGACACAACTCTGACTAAATATTTATTCTTGAAGGTGTACAGTAGTTTAGACTCACAAGGGGGGGAAAGCTTGATTTTCGGTGTCCCCTCCTTTCCCTTTTTTGTTTAAATTTCTTTGTTTCTAAGATGTGAGATATATCTGTCATTTCTAGAAGTATGGAACTAATTGAGGAATATGTCCGGCTCTTGTTGAGGTGAATAGGGCAGATAAATAAAAAAATCCACTGAACATAAATCTGTTCGCCAACATCAAAGAAACAAGATCCAGCTAAGTGTATTTGTATAATGCAGTAATTTATGCAAAGAGCAGCTTTTGTCAGCAATGCAACAAAGCGGCTTTGATAAATACCTTCTAATTTATTGTCATGTATCTCAAATCAAAGTAAAACATTTACAGCCTGTGGATGAAGAAAGCCAGGCCTAAGTTATTCAGAGGCTCTCTTCTCTTCTCTTCTCTTCTCTTCTCTTCTCCTCTCCTCTCCTCTCTTCTCTTCCTCTCCTCTCCTCTCTCTCTCTCCTCTCCTCTCTCCTCTCCTCTCCTCTCTCTCCCTCCTCTTTTCCCCTCCTCCTCCTCCTCCTCCTCCTCCTCCTCCTCCTCCTCCTCCTCCTCCTCCTCCTCCTTCCCTTCCCTTCTTTCTTGTTCTCTTCTCTTCCCTTCCCTTCTCTCCTCTCCTCCTCTTTTTCCCTTCCCTTCTTCTTGCTTAAGTTCATTAAAAGCTTACCAGGTTCTATTCTGAATATTAAGTGATAGAACCTATAGCAGAAAAAAAAATCAAAGAAAAAGCAGCAAGAGGCAGAAGCCTGTTGCGGTGTAACATTCGAGATCTGAGAAATCCTGTTTGTTTTTATCTCAGTAGCAGAGACAGACCCATAGACATCCACAGTTTCTTAAAATATTATTTACTGAAAGTGTTTTAAAACTCACCCTTTATCTTAGAGTGTCAAAGTTAAAAAAAAAGGGGGGGATAAAAGCAACACAACTCATGATATTATACAAGCTTAATGCATTTTTTTAAAAAAGTCCAAACCATGAAAACATCAGAGCAAAATCAACAACTGATAGAGTTACTTCAACGAGCAGAGAAAATAAGTGAGCTTGAACTTGGTACCAAAATGACAGCAGAATCAGCCACATTTCAATGCAGAGAAAGTTACCTTTGTAGAAATTGTTTTCATTCAATGTAATACAGAGGTTAGGATAAAATGAAGGGGGTTAGACAGAAAGATTGATGTACAATAGTTGCAAAAGACACCACAGAGCATAGAGTTCCCCTTGGATAAATCACCAAAGTTAAATTGCCTTTGTGTGTGTGTGTGTGTGTGTGTGTGTGTGAGAGAGAGAGAGAGAGAGAGAGAGAGAGAGAGAGAGAGAGAGAGAGAAAACAGCACTATTTAGTAGCAATAAAGTATAGCTTGAACAATTCTGGGAAAGCAGATTATTTATATCTATCGACAACCGCAACAATAGCAAATAGTTATAATTGAACAATAATGGTTAATAACCAGAATAAGAATATAGTCAGAATATCATTGCAGTCTAACTGTAAAAAGGCACTATTATTTTGAAATGAGCTGTAAGGATTCTGACTTTAGTAAAAGAATTTAAAGATATCCAAGAAAAAAAAAATGACATTGGCATTACAAATCAATTACACATCAAAGTATCGATGTAAAATGAGATATAAACGCACAGACCTAATTCCTTCTGGGAACATTGTGATCACGGACAATTCCACAGCTTCTCCTGCGTTCATTCAGAGCCACATTTGCTGCGAAAGATGCTGTCTCCATATAACAGTTCCCATGGAAGCGGTAAGTGGGGAGATGGAAAAGAGGAAAAAATGTTTTCGGTGTCTTCATATTCCTTCCCTAATAGATCACCCTGTCTCTTTAAAAGGACTATCTGTCTCCATTAGAAAGTGCTTTAGAATTCATGGCATGTGAAGCCATAACATTTAATATAGGCTAGCTAACAGGGGACCAATATAACTTTTATCAGTTAGTTTAGATGTGTAAGAAATATGTTCGGTCTCCGGTGGATATATAGCTCCGCGGAGGCTTCCAGTCATTTAGATCTTCATTGTTTCATCCAAGGACCAAACACGGGTTTTTTCAGCCAATGTACATAAATAATTTCCTCTTCCAGTTCAGAAGAAGCAAAGCTGTAATACACTGATTTGCATATCGGAGAGAAGGTGGTCTGTCAACCATAGCTCAAGTGTAGGGGTGGGATTCAACTGGTGTAACAACTGGTTTGGTGAGTGCACGCAGCGTTTGAAAACTCAGTGTTTCAACTCTAATACTTACTTTCTACTGCAGCCCTGGTGAGTAAAACAGCTGAGGAGCAGGAATTTGCTGTGCCACACATATCAGCTGAGCTGTAAAACACGGAAATGAAGGACATGATCAACAGAACTACCAGTTCGCTTAAACCGGTCTGATCCGGTAGAATCCCACCCCTGCTTGAGTGCCAGTTTCCAGTGAAGAGTTAAGTGTCTTTTGAATCCAGGGTAGAAAGAAAGACCCCTTTCACACGTTCAGAAAACTCTTGGGGAAAAGAAGGGGTCAGATAGACCTTGTCTTGGGAATGTAGGATCGGGAAACACTAAACCCACTTTGAAAGAAGAGTACAGCCTTTGTCTGAAGGCAGAGCAGTTGGCTGACTCAGATGAAGAAAGCTATGACATCCTTTTCTAGTTCGTGTCCCATGACCACCCTAAAAATATTCACAAATTGAAAATTGCGTGCTTCTTTACCAGAGATGAACAATATTCTCCAAAATTTTATTCTTTTATTTAGAAATTGTGTATGGCCGCCCAATTCACAGTGACTGGTAGAAGTGAGAAAGATAAAACCCCAGCAGACAATTCCAGTAAACCTTCTGGGTGACAACAATCAAACAAGTCACTTGATGGGCTCCATATCACTCTAGGGTCCCCAGGCCTGTTGGAAGAACCATGTCTTCAGGGCCTTATGAAAGCAGGGGGCCAATCTTATCTCCGCAGGGAGGGAGCCACCACGGACAAGGTCCTTCTTCTTGGTTCTGCTAGATCAGGGGTGTCAAAATGGATTTCTTCAAGGGCTGGATCGGCATTGTAGTTCTCCTCTACGGGTCAGCTGGGAGTGGAGAGATAGGACCGATGCCTCCCGCAGCATCCTGCTGGCTAAAACGGGGCACGGGGAGCTGTACGAGACCCTTTGCCCCATTTTCAGCCTGGATGGCGTCCTGCAGCACTCTGCTAGCCAAAACAGGGCACGGGGGCGGGGGGCTTGCATGTCCCTGTGCCCCGTTTTGGCTACCAGAGGCACCGTAGGCGGGTCCTTTGTTATTTCTAGGCTGGCCCTGTGGACCAGATTTAAGCACCCCACTGACTGGATGTGGTCCACGGGCCTTGAGTTTAATGCCTCTGTGCTAGATGGACCTCTTTAGTGTTAAGTTCGGAAGGTCGGGCTCATAGAGACGAGAGACTCAGATTAAGTGAACAACAGCTCTTTATTTACAGGCTAGATCTGAGTAAAAAAGCAGCACTCGCGGCGGCTCTTCTTATAGAGCTCGCCGCGGCTTGGCGGCCAATGACACCGCTTTGAGTTTCCCATGATTGGTTTCAACCAATCGCAGTAGACTCCTAGCGAGCCAATCACAACCACCCAGACTGTCCAATCACGTAGTGGTTTTAGCGGACCAATAGGAATGCAGGGTTTCAAGCCTGCTAATATGGAACATTTAGGATTGTCATAAATATGAGTCAGTTGCCAAGCATCAGAAGTTTGATTGTGTGACTTTTTCTAAGTCACTTTTTCCCAGTACTGCTGTAATTTTTGAACAGTCCCTAAATGAACTGCTGTTAAGTCAAGGACTAGCATACTACACCGAAACTTGGCTATTGACCATTATAAAATATACACGCAAACTATAATAACCTTGAATGCAATCTGTTTTAACTCTTTTTACTGACCATCTGTGCTCTACCATTAGATAAAACACTTTCATTTACAGACACTGTTTTGAATCTGGTATAAAACCCAGAATTTGCGAATCTGTCTTGCCGGTTCATAAAACGGAGACAGGATTATGACAGCGGGAAGAAAGCAGCGGTAAACCAGAATTTTATTTTCCTGCCAAGGAACGTTTCGCCTGCTAAAAATAGAACTGGCCATTCCACTGGATTAAATACTGCATCATTATTATTAGTATTATTATTATTATTTTTCCTGAACACGAACACATTCTATATTCCAAGTGGATTGGTCCATATGGGTGCGTGTGAAGAACAGATAAGCATAAAATAGACCACATATATTTCATATGTAGCTTTGATACCAAACCTCAAAGCTCTTGTGTGTATTTTTAAACTCTTCTAATCTCGGTATAGTTTGTTTTCACATTGCAAAAAAGAAAAAAGAAAGAAAGAAATAAAACAGAATAATTAAAAAAAACTGGGTCCAAACCAATCAGAGAAATTTGATAAATATTTTGCTTGTGTAGTATTGGCCCAGACTCTGCTGGGCCCTTTATATTCACATGCCCACTTCACTTCAACAGGTTAGTTATTATTTTTATTTTTTTAATGGCTCCGATAATGTTAGTTTGAAGTTTGGAATCCCGGCATGAAAAAGGAAATATTTTCTCTTTTTAAAGAAGCCTCTGCAAATCTGAAGGCATGCATTTAATTCTTCAACATCCCTTCCTTCCATTGCTTTTACAACGTGGATCGCCTGGGAAGCTTCTTTCAGCATAAGGGTTTGGGGGGAAAAAACAAAAAAATTGGGATTTTTCCTTTTGCTTTTCCACTAAAGAAGCGGCCGCCGAAATCTTAGGATGTGACAGCTGCTTCTGTAACATAACCTCAAATCTCTGACAGCTGCGTTGGTTGGTTTTATCCTCTGAAAATCTTTGGACTCCAAAGATACCTTTGTGGTTACAGGAAGTCCTCGACTTTTGACCACAATTGAGCCCAACGCTTCCATTGTTAAGTGAGTTTTGACCCGTTTTACAACCTTTCTTCCCATTCCCTTAAGGGAATCACTGCAGTTGTTTAGTTAGTAACCTGGTTTGTGAAGTGAATCTTGTTTCCCCACGGACTTGGCTTTATCAGAAGGATCGCAAAAGGGGATTCCCATGACACCGGGACCTTGGAATCGTCATAAATATGAGACAATGGGGGAAACCAGATTCACTTTACAACTGCATTGCCAAGTGTCTGATCAGGTGACTGTGAGGAATCCTGCAATGGTCGTAAGTGTGAAAAATGATCCTAAGTCACTTTATTGAGTGCCGTTGTAGCTGTTGTGGTTCGCTGGCAGCCTGTGCAGACAGCAACGGAATTGGACAGTGGGGAAGAACGGAGTCCAGTCTGGAAGTCTGGAGAGGACTCGGATGAGGGTCCTGCATCCAATGCAGAGATGGGGCCAGGACCATCTGGGAGTGGGGGGTTGAATCCGGAGCCTCCAGAGTCTGGCAGCAGCGAGGCAGAGGAACAAGGGGAGTCTGTTCCCAGTGCGCATGTGCGCAGAGCTGCTAGAAGGCAAGAGCAGCTGAAACAAAAGGGGCGACTCGGGAGTAAGGCTTGGAGGTAATTGCCCCTTCCATAATGTATAAAGGAAGTGCAAAAGTAGAGAAACCTTTGCAGGAGGCAACTTTGTTCGCTCTGTTCGGATTAAACCTTAAAGCTCTGTGTGGACTTTGTACTTTGGTTGGTTTTTCATAGTTCATTTGGCACTTTAGTTGTTGGCAGCCATTCAAAGGAGAGAAAGGTGGGTGCTTATCTCGAGGAACTGTTTGGGACTCATTACAGGCTGGGAATGAACATAATTCCCAGTGTTGAAATAAAACAAGAGTTGTTTTAACTAAGCTTGTGCTTAATTACAGTCTCAGGAAGCCTTGGTCAGAACAATCCCTTTGAAAGGTCACTAATGAAATATTTGTAAGTCAAAGACTGTCTCTATCTCTTTTGATAGAATCTCTCTGGTCCATGCAGTCATGGAGAAGCTGAATTGGATGGAAGATCTCAGAGCCATGAGAGAGATGTTCCTCATCTTATGTAAATATGGAGGAGAAAGATGTTGTGGACCTTGTCTTAATTCCTACAGGGACCCAGAAGACTTTCTCCTTGTTTGTAGTCCCTGGACGGTGTCAATGTCTTGTCTTTTGAGGTCCCCTGTCCTGCTTTCTGGAAAGTTCTAAAGATGGTTGGGTTTCATTAGGCAACGGAATCTGGTTGTTAGTTTGTTGAGGGGATTCTGTTGGGATCAAATGGTTGCACAGTATCTTGGTGTGACGTTAATGCTTGTATTCTTTTATGGTTTAATCAGATTCTTCTAAAGTACGTAGAGACTTGGGAACTTCATGGTGTGTTCAACTATGGAAAAGAAATTAAATCAATTAACATGACCCCGTTAGCGAGATGGGTTTGTTTGTTTGCTATAATATATTCTATGTCTCTAATCTTGCCATTTCAGTTTCCCTTGGAAATTCAAATGTTTCTAAATATAGTGATACAGCTGTTCAGCTGACAAAACTGTACGTAAAATGTATATTCCATTCTATAGCATAGAAAAAAGATGTGTAGAGTGAAAACAGCCAAAAAAAACCCACCCCAAAACCCACCACTTTCTATTAGAAAAAAAAACCTACAGAATATGTGTTTTAGGCAAAACAGCACTCAGGGGTGTGCTTATTAGGATAAATGTGTACAAAAAACTAGTAATTTTAATGACTTTAAGAATCAAACTCCAGTAGATAGATAGCCCAAACTTAAAATTGTAAGAATTAGAAACTACAAAAAAAAAAAAAAAATCCAGAAAGATGGATATTATTTTCTTCCACGTTGAGATGTTACTGAAGCTTATAGGCAGATGGTAGGTGGATGACAGACGGATAGACAGATCAATGGTTAGATCTTACTTCTTTTTCTTTTAACCTGTATCACATGTATGTGCTTGTATTTGATCTGTAATTGTACATGGATAAAATAAAAGAAGTTGATATCCCACAATTTATGTTTGGAGTAGAAAAGACTTATGTGATCAGCTTGGGAGATGCTGCAGAAATCTTGGAGGATCATATGAAAATCTGATTGCATTAAATTATTGCACAATTTCAAATGTCTGGATTAAAATTTCAGGGATATTCTACGCCTTCCTTCCTTCCTTCCTTCCTTCCTCCCTCCCTTCCTTCCTTCCTTCTTAAAGGAAGCTCAGAATCATGAAAGAAAAAATATATGCCAGACCTCTTAGAAGTGGCTAATTGCAGCCCCAGTTTTGCCTATGTAAGTAGAGTTATTATTTTGTACCAATGTAGTCAGTAATAAGCACCAGTAAAGTGCTACATGGCCACCTTAAGGAAGAAGATGCTTCTTTGGTGAAAGGATGGAGAGATACAGAGTGACCTATCACCCAGTTCATTGGTGTCTCCTAATTCCAGCTGAAAGCCTCTTGTTGTCTCATTGTACATTACGTAACTCTATCTACTCAAGACCGTGCTTGACCGGTTCCATAGAGGCCAAATTACATTCAACCTAGGGTAATTTTATAGTGAGGTGTCTGAGCTTCTCAAGTTTAGGTTAGACCAAAGATAATGGCTCCAGATAGAATTGAATGTTAAAGCTTCATTACTGATAAGGGGATGGTTGAACAATACCCTTGCAATATGTATGTTTCTCAAGTCAACAAGTAGCCCACAAGAAGTCTTCAGTAGTATTTGACAGGAATACTTCACTGTTTTTATTCCAGGAAAAATGGATTCTGGACAAGCTACTTCCCAAGTTCCCCAGTTATATCTACCTGACTCACCAAACAGGGGAAACGTTGTATATTGCAAGTCTTCTGTCTTAGGGAGGTCCATCTGGTGAGATCAAGAAGGAAGGCCTTCTCCAGGATGTCTCCCTGCACCGTCCCTGAGGAGATAAGATTTAAGAATATATCGAATGCTACAGGATGCAAAACTGAGGCTGGTCTGGACCCAAGCAAAGAACTTTCGAGCTCCAAACACAATGAAAAATTGTTTTAAAAGTCTATCAGATGGAGATGGAGAACTTTCAGACAAAAATCTGGGTATGGAACGTACTTATGGGCAAATGTCTATGGAGATCCTCCGTCAACTAGGTCATGGTTGTTCCAAAGGTGCTTTTTTCAAAAGGCAACTGGACTTTCTTGGTTTTTCTTTGAAGACATTTCGCTTTTCATCCAAAACTTTCCCACCAGAGAAGCTTCTTGGATGAAAAGCGAAGCATCTTCAAAGAAAAACCAGATAATCCAGTTGCCTCTTGGGAAAGAAAGCACCTTTGGGACTACTTATCGGCAAGTTATATGACAAAGTGTGAGAATGGACACAACCCCAACTGTAGTATTTCTAGCTTCTAATTCCTGTGGTCCTTCACTGGGTTGATAAATAGACCTTTAAAAACAATTATGTGGACTACAGATCAGTGGACATTTTGAAAGTCCACTGTTAGTAATATAGCAAACTTGACACCTCTGTTGAAGTTTTCCATCAACACGAAACCTCTCCGTTGTCATCTCTTAAAACAAACCTTTGTTTTTGTCCACCCTGCAGGAAGAGAACCTCCCCAGTCAAACGTGAGTGTGTTTCTTATCCCAGCTGCTATTCCTCAAAAAAGAAAAGAAAAGAAAAGAAAAGAAAAAAAGCAGGCCAATTTAACATAACACTAATTCTTTTTCTTGACTAAGGGCAGTGATGAAATTCTACCTCTTTACTTTAAAGCAGAGACAGCTGTTGGTAGCTGCTACAGGCAGGCCAATCCCGCCCACCCCCCCTTTCCCCATCCCAAATATGCATGTACAACAGAACTCTTTCGATGTATGTTGTACTACCAAACCGCAAAAAATACCTAGGAAAATCCTTCCAAACGTATTCATTACTAGCTCGATCCCCATGCTTTGCTACAAAACTATGTGGTTGGGTTTTAGGAAAATAAGAGAAGGGGGATTTGTGACTCTGCCTAGCAGCATCCATTGGTATTCATCTGGCTAGCGTCCTGCCAGTGTGTGAGAGAGTTGAGGGCTGTTTGGGAGCTGAAACAGCATTTGCTGTGTGAGCAGGGAGACAGCAAGGAGCTCAAATGTTCTGTACTAAAGCTGCTTGGTGCTGTGAAACTGAAACTGAAACTCCTCTCCTCTGCTTGTGTTTTGCACTTGGAACAGATTTCTTTTCAGGTGGGGAGGGGGAGTAGAACTCCTTAGCATCAGAGCATGTTAATAATAATAGTAATATAGGAAATATTAATACTCTGATGGTCATTTTGAAAAAAAATCCTTTCTTAGTGAGCACCTAGAAGCCAAGAGGAAAATACATGCTAATTTTCAAGTTTGTACGCTTTACGGTTCTGGAGATTTTGTGATGATGTGTGAGTGATATTTTGCTTATATATATAAATGGGCAGGTCTTGTGGTGTTTTTTTTTTGCTGTCTCTAGAGATTCTCAGTCATCCAAGTCTTGGTTGTCCCAAAGGTGGATAACCGGGAGAAGCTTCTTGGATGAGAAGTGAAACATCTTCAAAGAAAAACCAGAAAATCCAGTTGCCTCTTGCAAAAAGCATCTTTGGGACAATCATGATCTGGATGACTGAGAATCTCCATAGAGTCTTTTATCAGTAGATAATAATATGTATTACACACACACACACACACACACACACACACACACACACTGAAGAAGCTTCTTGGATGAGAAGCAAAACGTTTTCTCAACAATGCCAAGAAAGGTCCTAAAACGAGGCAAAAATTCCCCTTATGCATGTCTCACTTTGCAACAGAAATTTTGGGGTCAATGATGTCCCATTCAAAGCAAGTTTTCTTTCTTCCTAAACAGAAGAGAGATCACTTTTTAAAAAAATTATCACACCTCAGCAGGAAAGAACTTAGTAGATGAAATGTTGGAGTTTGCCAATGAGAGAGAGAGAGAGAGAGAGAGAGGGAGAATGCATTTATTAAAGGAGCTTTACAGGATTCACAGGTAAGAAGACTGTCGTTCATTACACTTCAGATTAGAAGCAATATCTGGGCTGATTGAAGTACTCTGCAATCAAGATGGATTACCAGGGAATCTTTTAAGGCTACAGTAAATATGTCTTCAGAGCCTCCTGTGCAGGAGATTTCTCTGTCATTCCAGTTAGAGCAAGAAAGAAAAGTGCTAATGCATATATTGTTCCCTTGCTAAGGCGGGTATATCTAGTAAGGAAAAGGAAGGGGGAGGAGGGAAAGAACAGCTGAGCGAGCCAAATTCTTTATGAACATAACAGCGGAGCAATTAAAACAAATGTGATTTTCCAGATCAAAACTTCTGCCTGCTAATTGCTGTATGGCACCTATCCTAAAACTACAAGTTTCCCTTCCAGCTGTTTTTGATTTCATGCTTCTTCTTCTTCTTCTTCTTCTTCTTCTTCTTCTTCTTCTTCTTCTTCTTCTTCTTCTTCTTCTTCTTCTTCTTCTTCTTCTTCTTCTTCTTCTTCTTCTTCTTCTTCTTCCTCCTCCTCCTCCTCCTCCTCCTCCTCCTCCTCCTCCTCCTCCTCCTCCTCCTCCCTCCTCTCCTCCTCCTCCTCCTCCTCCTCCTCCTCCTCCTCCTCCTCCTCCTCCTCCTCCTCCTCCTTCTTCTTCTTCTTCTTCTGCAATCTTCTTGAGAGCTGAGAGGGTGATAAGGAGTCTGAAACACAGGAGAGGTATTGAGGGTTTAAAAAAAAAATTTTTTTTTTTGCCGAAATGCACTGGGACCAGGAAGGTCTTTGCAAAAGAATCAGTCTTCCCTGCCGTTAGTGTTTTTGTGGCAATGTGGTTCAAATGAAGATAATTGATTGGGTTGTGGTGAAGTCGCCTTAAAGACCATATGCAGAGAGAATAAAATGGTGAAAATGTATAAGGTAAAAAGGGTGGCAAGCTTGAATTGACAATGAAAGGGGATAACTTTCGGATAATAAGAATTAAGATGTGATTTATTATTGGGAATAATAAAAAGTGAATATGCCAAAGAAATAAAATATTTAATTTTACATATAATTATTGTGGCAAGGATAGCACTTGCACAATGTTGGAAGGGTGATCAGATGCCAGTAGAAAACTTGATAATCCAAAAAGTCTATGATTGCGCTAAAATGGACAAACTTACCCTAAGATTAAAAGAAAAGGAAGACTCAAAATATTATACAGTCTGGGAAAACTGGTATAATTGGATAAATAATAGAAACCAGCGAGTAAATAGATAAGGAAGGAAGAATATAAAGAGATTACAGTAGGAGTAGTAACCAGATATATGAAATAAGTATTAGAATATTGTTTAATAAGAAAGCACCGTCTAATTAATTTGTACTGTATACGTTTTTTGTTTTTGTTTCATTTTTAACGAAATGCTTTGTATTTTGTATGTATCTTTTTAACATTTAATAAAGTTTTTCTAATAAAAAAAGAATTAAGATGAATTTTATTGAATAACAAATGGAATAATAGAATGTGATAAAACTTGCAAATGTGACGGATATAAGAAAATGTGTGTAATGAATATAGAAATGGAATAAGAATATAGATAATATTGTAAAATGTTGTATGAGAATATTTAAAGAAAAATGAAATAAGCAATAATATGATATGAAATTTGGATATGAAAGCTGAATATGTAATCATGGCCCTGTTTGTATTCAAATTTAAAAACCTGGGACCCCACTGTTCACCTAAAGAAATGTTTTTCAAAGTATAAAAGAAAATATTGTTAAAAAAAAAAAAAAAGACCATATGCAGACAAGTTTTGGGTGGTCCCCATGGAGCCCTCCTCTCATCCCATGGTTAGAGCTGAAGGATAGAATGACTTTGTGCACTTAACTAATAGGCACTCTTTGCGATGATCTATGGGCTAACACCACAGCCCTGAACATCTGTCCTGGTCGGTAGATCCTGAGATTGTCAAAATAGGATTCATTCATTCCATCGAATATGTACTCCCACCTTATCCCTCAGGGAAACGTGGACAGGCATTGTTTTAAATTAATCTCCCACAACCCTAGGGCCTATCAGAAGTGGTAGTACGACAATTCCCAGGATTCTCAGCAGCCCGGATGGCTGAGGAATATAGCAGCTATAATCTCAACATATCTGAAGACATCACGATTTTGAGAGGACCATTTTAAAGGAACCATCACTTTGTGAAATGGAGAATAGTAATAAGAATAATTCAGAAGGCGTCCCTGATTAACTGGACAATTGGTTTGTCTTAAAAATATGCCGGGAAACATGATTTGTCTAAGATAGATAGATAGATAGATAGATAGATAGATAGATAGATAGATAGATAGATAGAAAGATAGATAGATAGATGGATAGATAGATACAGATATATTAGATAGATAGAAGATAGATAGATAGATAGATAGATAGATAGATAGATAGATAGAGATATATTAGATAGATAGAAGATAGATAGATAGATAGATAGATAGATAGATAGATAGATAGATAGATAGATAGATACAGATATATTAGATAGATAGAAGATAGATAGATAGATAGATAGATAGATAGATAGATAGATAGATAGATAGATAGATAGATAGATACAGAGGTTGTATCCAGCAGGTTCTGACCAGTTCTGGAAAACCAGTAGTGGAGATTTTGAGTAGTTGGGAGAAACAGCAAATCCCACCTCTGTCTGGCCCCACCAATCCCATCTCTTCTCTGCCTCCCAAGTCCCAGCTGATCGGCTGGGTCTTCTTTGGTTGCCCTGCACAGGAGAACGGAGCTGGAAAGCAGGTTAGTGGGGTGGGGAGGGAATGGAGATTTTGCAGTATCCTCCCCCTGCTATGCCCACCAAGCCACGCGCACAGAACTGGTAGTAAAAATAATTGAATCCCACCACTAGATAGATAGATAGATAGATATTGATGAGAGAAAGAGATAATAGGTAGATATATAGATAATGGATGGATGGATGGATGGATGGATGACAGATAGATAGAGTTAAGACAGACAGACTGACAGACAGACAGACAGACAGACAGACAGACAGACAGACAATGTAAGGATATTTGATACCACTGTCTTGATTTCATTATCTCATTTGCAGGTAAAGAAACTGGGAATGCCAGCAACTGAAGATTTGTTTGGCCATTTTGTTCTCAGTGACTCTCATCTAACAAGTATATTCACTTCTTCCTACGTGCATCTCTTGGAGAGGCAACCCACTCCCTTCTAGCACTGATGATGTTACTTAGTTGGGTCATGAAAGGTTTGCAAGAAAACAAATTCAGAGAGCACCAAAGGACTCTTTGTTAATCTCCTGTTTTATTACTCTTCGTATTCTAAAACATGGGGGTTTCTGCCTTTCTATCTACCTGTCAATTGTTCTAGCTCATCACACCTTTTCCTTAGCATCCTCCTCCCATGCTGCCATTTTTTAAAAACATTCCCATCCATTAACAATGGGAGTGGACTGCTGGTTGAACTTTTGGATCTCCGGATGAAGCTTCGTTAGATCTCAGTCGAAGAACCAGTACGTCTTGAATTTCCACCATGTTGCAATGAGTGCGATTACAACATTAAGCGCTGCTTCTGTTGCTGTGAATAAAACAGGAAACATTTTTCTTAGGAATAATGTCAACAGGAGTTATGATGTGGCTGGAAACATGATATTTCCTTTGAGAACCAAAAGCAACAATTGTCACCTTTCGTGTGCTTTATGGAGCTAACAGAATAACAGAGTTGGAAGGGACGCGCAGGGCTTCTAGACTAACCTCCTGCTCAGACAAATTTCTGAAATGTTCCACCACACAGAGATGTGTTTGAATATACTTTTTCTTTCAATATATCTTCTAAGTGTTATCAAAAGTCACATTTTAAAACATACTTCAGTCGGACTCTAAGCTGAACATTACATTGTAGGAATTAGAGAAAAGCAAAACTTTGATATAATAGAACTTTGAGAATAACAGAGTTGGAAGGGACCTTTGAGGTCTTCTAGTCCAACCCCCTTCTCAGGCAGGAAACCCTAAACCATCTCAGACAAATGGTTGTCCAGTCTCTTCTTAAAACCTTCCAGTGATGGAGCACCCACAATTTCTGGAGGCAAGTTGTTCCACTGATTAATTGTTCTCACTGTCAGGAAATGTCTCCTTAGTTCTAGTTGATAGTTGTTAGTTGATGGTTATTATCCAGAAGATGTAAACTATATCCATTCATTTGGGTGTTGACCAACTTGGAATGCTTAAATAACACCTTACCCTAAAGTGACTGTAATAATAATAATAAAAAAGGAATTTGGAACATAACTTTTGTGACAGCAAGCTTCTTTAACAACATGAATGGCAAACATTTGATTGTCACATACGCGAGGCAGAGTTGTTGATTTCTAAGAATATAAAATCTTAGAAGTTAGAAGTGGTGAAAAAGCAGAATTTGTATTTTGAGAGCTGCGTGATACAGCTAATGGCATCCAAACCGATTATGAGAGAGGCAGGAGGCAGTTCTGGGCATCTAGATTTGCAACGATAGAGAAAAAAAAAAGGAACACAGATACAGGAAACAGATAAATAAATGACATCTGTGGTGGCTTTGTTTTCCAAAATGATAGATGATTTCAGAGGAGCAGTTAATAAGCGCATGATTGTCTTTGAGACTAAATCAGCCAAGTTTCTAATTTGACTCACCTCACCGGCTGTCCTCCCACTTCAGAACTAACTCACAATAGTTTTGTATCACCAGGAAGTGTGGCCCATTGTTATGTGCTGTGATTTATCATCACTGAGGGTTAAGTGGCCATTTTTTCTATTCCCCTTTCCTCCGTTTTGAGCAAAGATCTTCATTCTAGATAATTTCCAGTTTTAGAGCTCAGCTTTTAGGCCTTGAATAAAGTTTTAACAGGTAACTCAAAAGGTTCAAGAAGCAGAATGGGTAAGAAGAGGAGGGCTTCAAGGAGATGGGGAAAAATGGCCCTTGCTTCAAACCATGGATGCTAAATGAATTTGTATTTACTCTGGGATCATCTGACTGTATGCAGATTTCCAAAATATGGCAATTGAATCCAAACAACCTTGACTTTAATCTCAGCTGAGCTATTGTTAGTTTCTATTATCTGAGGGTTTTTCCTTCCTCTTGATTTTATTCATGTTATTAATTGATACAAAGTCAAGAATGGTCAAATTTGTCTGAAATGGTATAGATGATCTCTAAGGTCTAGATGATCTCTGGACTAGATGATCTCTAAGGTCCCTCTAAGGTCTACTCTACTCTACTCCACTCTACTCTACTCTCTACTCTACTCTACTCTATTCTACTCCATCCACTCCACTCCATTCTATGGTTCCTCTATTCTATTCTATTCTATTCTATTCTATTCTATTCTATTCTATTCTATTCTATTCTATTCTATTCTATTCTATTCTATTCTATTCTATTCCATTCCATTCCATTCCATTCCATTCCTCCATTCTCCACTTCACTCCCTATTCCTATTCCTTTCCATTCCTCTAGTCTCTACTCTACTCTACTCTACTCTACTCTACTCTACTCTACTCTACTCTACTCTACTCTACTCTACTCCATTCCTATTTATTCCTATTCCTTTCCATTCCTCTAGTCTCTACTCTACTTTATTCCACTCCATTCCTATTCCTATTCCTATTCCTTTCCATTCCTCTATTATCTATGCTACATTACTCTACTCTACTCTACTCTACTCTACTCTACTCTACTCTACTCTACTCTACTCTACTCTACTCTACTCTATGCTACTCTACGCTATTCTACACTACTCTACTCCACTCTACTCTACTCTACTCCTACTCCTACTCCTATTCCTATTCCTATTCCTATTCCTATTCCATTCCATTCTGTTCCATCCTATCATTGCCTTGGTCCACCCGCCACCAGTTCTTCTGGCTATGTGACCAGCCCATTTCCATTTCAATTATTTTACTCTCTTGATGATATTGTATACTTCCATGTGCAGGTCTTTCTATCTTGTCTTGTGATGCTGAGGATGTCTTTTTCTATATCTCTTTGTGCCCCTCATAGCTTTTGTATCAACTGTGAAGTTCATGTCCATGTTTCATCGGCATATGTTAGAGCAGGTCGCACACACTGATCAAAAGCTTTTCTCTGCAGGCATAAGGGCAGGCTGAGGATTATGGGAGTTGAAATCCATCTCATCCAAAGAGCATCAGATCTGGGTAGATATGGATTCAATCTTGAATCATCGTCCTTGTAAGACAAGGTTCCAATTCTGCATCAAGAAGGGAGTTTGCAACTCTACACTTTTGGACTGATTCACGACATCTAGCAACAGATCCAGCATGAGATGGTGAAGATAAGATTAACTACATGCAGCTGAGGTTTTCTGTACTTGTAAAACAAAATGAATTTCTGTGGGAGCAGGCTGGGCCAGTTTGATGCCAAACCCTTTTGGTCTGTTAGGGTTGTAAATACACACTTGTGTTAACAATTATGAGGGACCGACTCATAGCTCCTTCAGGGTGATTTTGTGCTTACCACAAGCATTCCACCATCTTATTAGTCAGGAATATCAGACAAGAACTTCAACCCATAACTTAAGACAGGATTCAGGAATGGCTCTGACAGGGTGAGAGCTCTGAGGTCTAATCTAGAGATACAACGTGAGAATATAGGTAGCCCTTGACTTACAACACTTCACTTAGAGACCGTTTGAAGTTACATGACCATTTTTTTCACACTTATGGCCGTTGCAGCATCCCCAAGGCCACGTGATTTACATGGAGGTTTCACAACTGACTCAGATTTATGACGTTTGTCATGTCTTGGGATCCTGCAATCCCCTTTTGAGAACTTCTGATAAGCCTAGTCAATGGCGAAGCCAGATTCACTTAACAACCTGACAAGAAAAGTCGTAAAATAGGACAAAATTCACTTAACAATGTTCTCACTTAGCCACATCAATTTTGGGCTCAATTGTAGTCATAAGTTTAGCACTCCCTGTAGTACTGGGGTGGTGGTGGTTATGGAAAGGTCATAACTCTTGTGTGTTGATTTTTTCTCAACATTGTCTGCAGAGCCTGTGGTGAATGAAGGCCAACCGACAGATTGAATTCCCACTGTATCTACAGTTTCGATCAATAGTCCTGGGGGACAGGGAAGCCGCAACCATCAAATGCAAATTCTCCATGCCCTGAAATATGCATACATTGAAGCGACGATGAAACACACTTTCCTGGTTCAGATGAATTGACTGAATATTCTCAGTTCGACTTTTGAAAAGTGTACAAACATTTACAGCGATTTAGTAAACTGGTAACAATTGAGGGCAATAGAGGAAGAAGGGGATGACAGAGAAGGAGGTGGCTGGATGGAGTCACTGAAGCAGTCGGCATGAGCTTAAATGGACTCCAGAAGATTGCAGCATTGTGCAACAGAACGAAACCATGAGATCAAAATGGGGAACAGCAAAGATACATGTCTCAAAGGTGCTTTTTCAAGAGGCAACTGGACTTTGTGGTGTTTCTTTGAAGACATTTCGCTTCTATTCAAGAAGCTACTTCAATCTCTCTCTCTCTCACTCTTTCTCTTCCTCTCTCTCTCTCTTCTCTCTTCTCTCTTCTCTCTCTCTTCTCTTTTCTCTCTCTTCTCTCTTCGCTCTCTCTTCTCTTCTATTCACTCTGTCTTCTGTCTTCTCTCACTCTCTCTCTTTTCTGTCTTCTCTCTCTCTCTTCTCTTTCTCTCTTCTGCCTTCTCTCTTTTCTGTCTTCTCTCTCTTCTCTCTTCTGTCTCTCTCTCTCTTTTCTCTCTTTCTCTTCTCATCTATTCACTCTCTTCTCTCTTCTCTCTCTCCCTCTCATCTATCTCTCTTCTGTCTTCTGTCTTCTCTCCTCTCTTCTCCCTCTCTTTTCTGTCTTCTCTCTCTCTCTCTCTCTCTCTCTTCTCTCTTCTCTTTCTCTCTTCTCTCTTTTCTGTCTTCTGTCTTCTCTCTCTTCTGTCTTCTCTCTCTCTCTTCTCTCTCTCTCTCTTTCTCTCTCTCTCTCTCTCTGTCTATGTGTGTGTGTGTGTAATATTATTATCTACTGATACAATACTCTATGGGGATTCTCAGTCCTCCAGGTCATGGTTGTCCCAAAGGTGCTTTTTGCAAGAGGCAACTGGACTTTTTGGTTTTTCTTTGAAGACATTTTGTTTCTCATCCAAGAAGCTTCTCCAGGTTGTTCACCTTTAGGACAACCAAGACCTGGATATCTAAGAATCTCCAGAGACAACAAAGACACATGTACGCATTCATGCACACAAATCCAAACATGGTCTTTTTTCAAGACCATGTCGCCAAAGGCAGTCCAAATTGTAAGGGGAAAAAACCCACAAGACCTTTCCATTGAAGTAATTAATATGTTTGGATAGATTTTCCTATTTTTTTTGCGGTTTGGTAGCAGTGGTGGGATTCAAATAATTTAACAACCAGTTCTCTGCCCTAATGATTTCTTTCAACAATCAGTTCACAAAACTGCTCAGAAAGTTAACAACCAGTTCTCCTGAACTGCTGTGAACTGACTGAATCCTGCCACTGTTTGGTAGTAACAACACACCTCTGGGACTATCTGTAAACTGAATGCAACAATGAATTCTCCACTTTTAAGTTGCCTCATTGAAATGTATCAGCAAAACCAGCAGGGTTTTCACAGTTTTTCTACCAGGTTAGGTGCAAAATAATGGACTCGAGTGAATCGGGCAAACCCAAATGCGAATTGTCAATTTAATTTGAAAAATCAATCTGATCGTCTTCCCTCTGGACACGGGGAACAAGACAGCAAACTGGATCAATTTAGCAAGAGCCGTTTCAGCCTCTGCCTAGACACCTCTGGATTGTCCGAGCTGATTCACAGGCATCCAATGCAATTCGACAATGGGAGCTGGAAGTCAAATCAATTTGATTTGGAGATTTGCCTTCAAAGGGAATATTTGCACAGCTCTTCCATTAGCAGATGGCGGGTACTTTAGAAACATCCTAAAACACACAGACGCGCACACACAAAGATAATTCCATCTCACCTTCCATCACTGACGGCTGTGTCCCTGGCACATTCTCTGCAGCCTTTGAAATAATAATAATAAAGAAGTAATACATAAACCTGAGGAAAAATAGGGCAGCCATTTTCCCAAGAGAAGGTCCATCTTTCCCCATTATTCTGGTTTTTGAGGTAAATTTTTTTATACACGGAGGTGAAAGTGGTTCATTCTCGCCCTGGACCTCTTTTCTGAACTGAACAAGATAATACATGTAGGCCTCGACTTACAACAATTCATTTAGTGACCGTTCAAAGTTACAACTGAAAAAATGCGATTTATGACCATTTTTCACACTTACAACCATTGCAGCATCCCCAAGGTCATGTGATCAAAACTCAGACATTTGGCAACCGGTTCACAGTTATGGTGGTTGCAGTGTCCAGGGAATCAATGGGAAAACCAAATTCATTTAACAAGGGTGCTACTACTTCACCAAATGCAGCAATTCACTTACAATGGTGGCAAGAAAAGGCACAAAACGGGGCAAAGCTCCCTCAACAAATGTTTCACCTAGCGACAGAAATGTTGGGCTCAGTTGTGGTCATAAGTGGAGGATGACCTGTAATTATTTGTACAAGAATTAATTTTCATGGAGCCTTTTCTTGGCAAAATATAGGCAGTTCTTGACTCATGGACATTCATTGAATGCTGGTTTGAAGTTAAGACAGCCTCAGAAAAAAGTGACTTATATTTTGTCTGTCGCGCCACCCTTACAGCCACATGACACTTGCCAACTGACTCACTTTAATGCCACTTGCAGTGTCACGTGGTCATAAAAGTCGTAGTTTGAGACTTTTCCAGATGGCTTCTGCTAAGCTGAGTCAATTGGGGAATTCCGGTTTGCTTGCTGACTGTGTGATTCACTTAATGACTGTGTGAGTCCCTTACCAGCTGCAGTAAAAATGCTTGTAAAATCAAATTCAGTCATGTGAAGACTCGCTTAATGGTTGCATCACTGAGAGACCGAAATTCCTGTCCCAATTATGGTCATAAGTTGAATACCTGTATCTACAAGGGTGAGAGATAAAAACTCATTTTTGTATCTTGCAACTAGTGGTCTCCAGTCCTTGTCATTTCATTTCTACCTGAGCTACAAATGACAAACTTTATTAAAAACTCCCTTTTATAATAAATATTCTTGCACACATCCAAAATTATGGGAACCCCCCACTTCTCTCCCCCTGTCCCTCTCTCTCTCTCTCTCTCTTTTTCTCTCCCAGGTTTAAATTACTGCCTATTCTCAGAGAAGAGAATAATTATGAAAGAGGAGATAGCCGCTCCTTCAAAATATAACACAGACTTATTGGCTTAACCCTGCTTTCATTAATCCCAGCTTGTTGAAAGGAGGAAGTTAAAACACACACACACAAACACACACACACACACACACACACACACACACACACACACACACACACTTGGAGGATTTTGTCGACAAACACCTGAATGAATGGATGCCAGGAGCAGATTTTAAGATTTGGCTTGCAAGACACGTCCTGCAAGACACCGAGCATCTCAACTGGTAGGGGAAACGGCCATCTACCTTCCCGATGCTACAATCCAAAGTCGCAATATCACTGTTTTTTTTTTTTTTCCTTATTCTTTTCTCAACCATGTCTAAAAGGCCAATTTGGGGTGGGTACCTCTTCACCATCGTGTCTGTGTCTCAGCAGGTGTAAACCCGTAATAGCTCTCGGTCCGAGCTTTGGAATCCTGCCAAGAACAGATGGGTTCAGTCAAATGACTAATTGAAAACCTTAAACAAAATCAGCAGCGTGGCTATTTTCCTTCCATAATAAAGCCCAGCTGATAACGGCTTGCAGAAAGGCAGAGAAGGAGAGAGAGGGTGTGTGTGTGTGTTGAGGGGTGGGGGGGTGGGGGGTTAGGGTTAGAAGCCCACCCCTCTCATCACCGATGCCATTAACAATCGCAGACTCTGATGAAAACAACGGGCCTGGTTTATTCTGCAAATGAAGGCATATAACGAGATGAATGCCCCAGGAGTCCATTACCAATTTTAATAATACATCAAGGGGACTGTGCAAACAGTTTGTATGTGAAAGCCAAACAGAGCAAGCTACTTACTCTGTTGCTGCATCGAGAGACAACTCCCAGTGCTATGAATTTAACAAATTTATAAAGGTACATAACATGATAGCTATTAGTTAAATTAAAAGAAAGCCATTACCGATTGCAGTCTCCCACCAATGTTTTTTTTTTTTTCTTTCAATTTCTGGATTTTTTTTTTATTTAGCTCACCGAAAGTGCCAGCTGAACCAGCCTTAAAAACTCCAAATTCAAATGAATTTCCCTTTACAATGCACGAGAGCTGGGAGTCAAATTATATGCATGAATAATAAAACACCATCTAATTAAAAACTGGCGTTAAGTATGCAAAAAGAAAGAAAGAAATGGAGCCCCCGCCTCCTAATGATAATGAGATTGTGCAATACCTCTGAGTCTGGTATTTTATAAATTACTCAGAGGTAGTGGATGGCTTGACCTAAATCGGAGATAATGGGAATGGCTTTGAAAAAAATTCTTTTCCGTCAATCAGCAAGAAGGAAACAGTTGCTTGACGCTTGGAGACAAATAAATATTAATCCATAGATAATTTCAGGTGTAAGGTGGATTTGGAGAGGATTTCAAAAAGGGAGAAGGATATTGGTTCCCCACTTTGGGTCAATAAATCCCTGTTTGGCCACCAGTTCCTTCATAAACTTTCTGAAAAAGTTATGAAGTGGTGTGGGAACATATGTTTGGTCAATGCTCCGAGACGCACTCTAAATTTACTTCTTTAGATTATATTGAGACATTTAATTTTTTTTTGTTCCTTCCCGCTTCCTTCCTTATTGGTATCCTGCCTTTGTGATGAAAATCACAGTCACATGACTGCAGGATTCTGAAAAACCCCATTAATGGGACCTGGTTGCCAAACACCCAAAGTGATTGGATCATGTGACCACACAGTGGGTGGGTGCGGCCATCAGAATTTCCAAAACAGATAGCAATAGCCCTTAGACTTATATACTGCTTCATGGTGCTTTACAGCCCTCTCTAAGCAGTTTACAGAGTCAGCATATTGTCCCCAACAATCTGGGTCCTCATTTAGCCAACCTTGGAAGGATGGAAGGCTGAGTCAACCTTGAGCTGGTCAGGATTGAACTGCTGGCAGTTGGCAGAGTTAGCCTGCAATACTGCATTCTAACCACTGCGCCACCACGGCTCTTCATCATAAGTAATTCTGGAAAGGGTCTATCATAACTTTGAAAGTGACTAGTCCTTAAGTAAGGACTACCTGAATAGGTGCAACTGAGGTCATTGTATGCACATTTCTTCCAATTATTGGTTGAAAATAATTAAGTGTTGTTCCTGCCAAAGAAGAGATGAAAGCCTTCTTTACCTGTTTAATTTTATTTATTAATTAAATTGTTATGCTGCCCATCTCCCCTATTAAGTTTCCACGTGTCAGGAATGTTTTTGTAAAGTGTCTTTTCCCGGCTTCACACTGGATTCAGAAAATGGCTTCTTTCCAGTTTTCCTCAGATGCATAAAGTAGGAAAGAATGAATAAAAGGTAACCTTTGAGTTTTCCCAAAGGTGCTTTTTCAAGAGGCAGCTGGACTTCCTTTGTTTTTCCTTGAAGATATTTTGCTTCTCATCCAAGGAGCTTTTTCGGTTCTGATTGAATGGAACATAATGATGATGCAAGGAATATAAACCCTTCCATTCCCCATCATTCAGTCAGAACTGAAGAAGCTTCTTGGATGAGAAGCAAAACGTCTTCAAGGAAAAACAAAAGAAGTCCAGCTGCCTCCTGAAAACAGCACCTTTGGAGCAACCATGACCTGGAGGACTGAGAATCTCTATAGACCTTCTATTTATTTTTGCCCAAAGTACAAATTGAAGTGTAATGAGAAGAGAGGCGTCTATTACCGATAGTGTCCTTTAAGTTTATTGTTAGACATACCTCCACAATATGTGCAAAGGCATATTGTTGTGCCTATATTTCCTCTCTAGTCAACAAAAATCTAAGCTAGTTAATAAATTTTTAACACCCCCCAGTAGACAAGATGACTTCATCCTTCGTTGATAATAATAAGCTTTTGTCAGATGCGTGTTCAATATTTTTCACTTCAAACTGACCTTAAGAAAGGCTTTTCTTTCTTTTCTTGTCTTTGAAAAATAATATATCGCAAGCTTTTGCTTCCCTTCTTTAAAAAAAGAAAAGAAAAAGGCTAGATGTGCTCATTTTTAAAGAACTAAAATGTGACATCCCCCTCCCCAATTCTTTCTTCTGAAGATATTAGAAAGGCCAACGTCAAACTGGAAAATCTGGAGAGGATATATTCACATACTTTTATAAATAAAATTGGAAATTGAATATTGGGGATTTATTAAATGGCTACTACTTTTTTTTAAATGCATGTGTTGATATATGCAAAAGGAAGTTGGGTGGGATAGAGAAATGATTTTAGATTGAAATGGTAAGTTTTGTGGTTAACCTATATCACCTTCTATATCTTTGCCTATATGCCTGAAATCTGGTCACTCACCACAATAAAATAACAACAGAAATAATTCTTCTGAAATCTGATTATCTCATTATTGGAAAGTTTTCTTCAAGTTGTCCCTTACCTTAATCTGCTTTTGTTGAACAATGTGTTACATTAGTATGAAGAGACACTAGTCTCAATTAAGAAGAACATCAGCTATTTTCTGATTGATGTTAGGAGAAGCGTTAATCAGTCTGCACATATAATATTCTATTCAGGTCTGAGTGCTGATCTTCCCATTCACTGTAAAGCCCAGCATCAACATGGAATATTAGTCAATTGCTGTGGTTTGCAAAAACCTGGTTGCATCAATTCCAATTGTTGGTCTATCTAGCTGGATCTTGCCAAAGCAGCCTTCCTCAACCTGTTTTAATCTCCACAGGTATTGGAAGCTCCCCAAACTCATAGCCAACATGCTTGATTTAATTTTGGAAACTGTTATTCTCAAACCTAAGAGAAGCCCAGGGAGCACGACTAGAAGACCTCCAAGGTCCCTTCTGCCCGTTTCACATCAGAAACATTCCCAACCTTAGTTGACTCTTGGAGATGCCAACTCAAGATCTTCTCCATGCAATTAGATCCTCCACCCATGAAGTTCTAGCTCATATTCCATGATTTGACATTGTGTAGGCAGATGGTAGGTTGAATGCATCCCAACTTGTGGTCATCAAGCCAAACCAGTTTCAATTTTTTTAAAAAATGATTTAAATCCGTGTTTAAATTCTCTCCTTCCCAAGCAGCTTTTGAGAAAGGAGAATAAATAATGGTATGACAGACAAAAATAACCTTTCTATATCATTTGCTTACCTGTGGCATCGAATACACATGACCTTTTATTTATTCAGTCATAAATGCATGAGCTCATTGAGAAGCACATCAAATTCAAAGCCACCTGTAGTCACCATGGAAACCACTCTGTTTGCTGAATAATTTCTTTCTTTTTTTCTTCTTTTCCTCAATGCATATTAGAGCCTATTGGTGACTGGAGAAATACCTGAGCTAAACGCGCCTGATAAATTGAACTGGTTAGCATAGCTCTTATGGTTTTAAGTGCTACAGAACTGAGAGTTCCTTTTTTCCTGATGGAAATCACTTTGATCATGAATAAATATACAGACGTGCTTAGCATACTTTTAACTGCTGGTTCTAATTTGGCTGAAACCTGTTTTTGCGAAATTATATTTCCCATTCATCCCCTTCCTAGCCCAGTCCTTCAGCTCTATAGATTTCGTTGGCAGGCCTAATTATGATTAAGGATGAATAATGTTTGTTTTGTTTTGTATTTCTCATGTAAAAATTCATTCTGTATCATTTCTGCACCAGTTTATTATAATATAGAAACATTTATATAATCTTTCTCTCTCTCTTTCACTCTACTCTCTCTCTCTCTCTCTCTCTCTTTCTTTTTCTCTCTGCCTCTGTCTCTCTCTTTCTCTCTCTCAAATGAGTTTTGCGACCCATTTTCCCTACTGAATCTCCTTTCAGGAACATTTCATCCGTTATGTACATTTTTTTTGGTTTGCAACATTTGAGGAAATATGCAAAACAAGGATAATTGCATTTTCCATTTGCATGTTAATTTAGTAAGGTCAGTTCGTATTAAAAATGAGAACTGAGATTTCTTCCCATTTCTCATTCAGAGCTTGAACATATGGAAGAGAACATTGCTTATTGCTGATTTTTCAGTTATGTTCTAGGTCACTTAAATCTAGGATACTGCATCCAGTTTTGGCCATCTTATTATAAAAAGGATGTAGAGATTCTGGAAAGAGTGCAGAGAGGAGCAAAAAAGACAATTAAGGGCCTGGAGAACAGTTGCAGGAATTGGGTAGTCTCGTCTAGTGAAAAGAAGGACTAGGAGTGACATGATATCAGTCTTCCAATATTCGAGGGGCTGCCACAAAGAAGAGGAGGAATCAATCTATTCTCCAAAGCACCAGAAGGCAAGACAAAACCAGAATCTAATCAAGGAGAGAAGCAAGCTAGAACTAAAGAGAAATTTCCTGACAATGAGAATAATTAACTTGTGGAACGGTTTGCCTTCAGAAGTTGTGGCTGCTCCAACACTCGATGCTTTGAAGAAGAGAATGGACAGTCACTTTTCTGGAATGGTATAGGGTCTTCTGCTTGTGCCCAGGGTTAACTAGAAGACTCTGAGGTCCCTTCCAACTCTGTTATTTTGTTAAAACTAGACAGCCATCTCTTGATGCCGGGTGGAATTTGCTCTTATTTTCTCTACTCTACTCTGTTGCATGCTAGATCTTCCTTGGCTGATGGATTCTGTCTCTACAAGGTATCAACAAAGAAATGTACCAGCCGGTGCTAGAATCTTGGCTTGGTTTCAATGTGGGTTCAACCTGCACTTTATGTAAGCAGGCAGGAGGTCTTGGAGTTGACTGGCCTTGATGGTTACCATCACTTGCACATCTTCCTTTGACAAGTGTTGCAAAGCCATTGCAGCAGTGTTCTCCCATCTGTTTTTATGTCAGTGCTGCAGCTGTTTCTGAGTTCTGATAGCTTCAAGCTTTGGTTCCCACAGCAATCACCCAGCCACAGCTGTAATCTTCATCATTATGGCCATCGAAGAAACTCTTGTTAATGAAAGCGAGGAGAAACTCACAAGCTGTCATCGTTTTCCCTCTGCTAACAGCCTCAGATACATATCCCATTTCAAAAAATAGGGCAGGGAAAGGATTGTATTCATCTTTGGTAGAAGAAGACACAATCAGAAAAAGAACTTAACTGGAAGCCCAGCAACACGAGCAACTCATGAGCAAGGACGGAGGGAAAGTTCTTGAGATGTTGAATATTTGCCCTCTTTGGACATTCACAAAGCATTGAATTTGTCTGCAAGGAGAGGGAGAGGGAAAATGAATGTGTTTTTAATCCCTAATCATTTCCCTGTACAGGTAGTCCTCAAATTACAACCATTTCAATCAATCAATCAATCAATCAATCAGAATAGAGCTGGAAGGGACTTTGAAGGTCTTCTAGTCCAGCCCACTGCTCAACCATTTTAAATAAGTGATTGTTCAGTCTTTTCTTAAAAATTTCCAGTGTTGGAGCATCCACAACTTCTGGTGGCAAGCCATTCCACTGGTTAATTGTCCTCCCTGTTAGAAAGTTTCTCCATAATTCCAGGTTGCTTCTCTCCTTGATAAATTTCCATCCATTGTTTCTTGTCCTGCCCTCTGGTGCTTTGGAGAATAAATTGAACTTCAAACGGTCATTAAACCATTTGTTTAATGATGGTTTGAAGTTATAAAGGCACTGAAGAAAGTAACTTGTGGTCCCGGCAAGATTAGCAAACATGTTCAAAGACAAATCGGCAAAATGTTGGAAGTGTCATTAGATACCTGGATCATATTACCATATGTGGTGCAGGAGCTAAAAGATACTGGACTAAAATACACACATGGTTGGGAGAAAAATGATAAAACAACACATAGACTTAAAGCCTGAGATATTTTTATTGGGGATTGTGCCTGAAAATTATAGTAAAGAAATAACATATTTGACTATTAATGTTTTAACTGCAGCTAGAATTGTATTTGCTCAAAATTGGAAAAATGAGAAAATTCCAATGGAGGAGGAGGTGATCAAGAAAATAATGGAATGTGCAGAAATTAGTAGAGTAACATTAGCAATTAGAGAGCAAGAAGAAAAGAAATATTAGAAGATTTTATGGATGGCTAGAAAGTAGAGTAAGAAGAATATTGTATTAATAATGATATACTAAAATTGATTATTTTTGAATAAGCTTTAATATGAATACAATTTAGTAAGACTTGGGATTTGCCTTTAAGGATAGTTTGAAACTGAAATAAAAACTTAATGATAATCTAATAATGATATAAGAGGATATATAATGTTCACTATAATATAATATAAATGTAAACTCAATAGTATTATGTGCACAAGGTATATGTACCCAACCAACACACTGTATAATTGGTGTTTTTTTTTTTTTTTTGTTATAAAAATAAACATCTTTTTTCAAAAAAAGAAAGAAAGAAAGAAACTGGTGGTCATTTTTCACACAACCATGGCCGCATTCCCATGGTCCCGTGATCAACATTTGGACGCCAGGCAAGTGAGTCATATTTATGACAGTTACAATATCCTGGGGTCATGTCATCCCCTTTGGTGACCAGCAAAATCAATGGGGAGCTAGGTTCACTTTGCAACTTAACAACTGTGACGATTCCCTCAACAACTGTGTCAAGAAAGGTCGTAAAATGAGGCAAAACTCACTTAACAACAGTCTTGCTCAGCGACATAAATTCTGGGTTCAATGGCAGCTGTAAGCTGAGGTCTACCTGTATCTGCCCTTTGCATTCATTCTTGCAATGCTCGTGAGAACCGGTCCTTCCACCTCAGATCCCTGCTTGAAGCAACCTAAAATGCATAAAGAATATTTTTTTTAAAACAAATTGAAGACTCCATAACCAAGACATGAAACGACATTTCAAACCCAACAGTTGCTGAATTTGAAACGTGAGACGTGAAACAAGAAGACTGCACTATGAAGGAAATTTAAACAAAAGTAAATTAGGAGGGTTTTTTGGGGGGGCGGGGGAAGGAGAGGGAGGAGGAATCCCACAAGAAACGACGGTAAACTTCTAAAAAACATATGGACCGAAAAGATTTTTTGAAAAGTCGGGAGGCCTAAGACAAAATCGACAAAAGAATAATTTATAAGGCTTGTCTGAGCAGGTGAAATATAAGCATTAGTGAAAGCTGAGACTTCTGTGAATCTAAAAATAAATAAATAAATAAAAAAACCTGACTTAAATATATCACTGTTTCTTTCCCAGTAGTTCATTGGTTTTTTTTCCCATCATCATCTCTCGTGTTTACTTTGGCATCAATGGGGGAAAATGTCAGTGAAACGGAGGCTGCATTTCAGTCTTTTCTACACCATGGTGTTGAGTTATTCCAAGGCTATTGCGGTAGCTATTTTCCAACAGATTAACATGGGTATGCTTGAATGAGTTCATCCAATTCACATAAATCTCCGTAGATGTTTTTAAATTTTTAAATTAAGTTATTACTTTTCTTTTATTGCCCGGGCCATCCACCAAAAGAGTGGAGGTTATGACAGCTTATAAAACAGAGATATATTATTTTACAAAGGACAAGACTGGGGATGACAAATTCAAGGGCCACGCTGCCTCTGCTAGCGAAAACGAGTGTGAAAAACGGTCATACGTCACTGTTGTTTACTATCGTCGTAACTTGGAACAGTCATTAAATGAACTGTAACCGATCATTGGAGAATGGTAGCTAATAATCTCAAACAAGGAAATATGTTCATGTCTTGGCCAGTTTGTCTCTAAACAAATACTAGAATATTTACACAGCACCCAGTGCGATTTCACCAATTTTTTTCTCTTCTTCGTGAAATTTCACAAAAACAAAACACAGAATTTTCTTTTTTGCAAATTTGCAAGGAGGGACTTTTACTATCTGTCGAGACAGGAAATTTCTCAGGTTAAAAAGTCCAGGAAGGCTAAAAATCATATTTTTGTTCTTGTTGAGGGTAGAGCTGTTATTTGAAGAGCAAAGGCCCGATCTGTTACATATTTCTGCTCTCTATTGTCCTGTGCATATAATAGAATAAAAATAGACCCTTCAGAGTAAAGGGCTCTGCATTTTGCTTCCTAATTTATTGGGAATTAAAAGCAGTGGTTGGGCATGTTTTAACCTTCGTGATGAAACAGATTGGTTGAGCTGAGCTTTTGACTTCAAACACAACTTTCATAAGACAATAGGGGTTACATGGTCAACATTCCAGCGTTGGGTCAATAGCTATTAATTTAAACGGATGTGACCCTTACATGAGAAAGCAGCAAAGGTGCTTGGCGTAGGGTTTCTTTTTTTAATTCTTATAAATAGGACTGCTGCCAGATCATCCCATCCCTTTGCTTTTAGACTTCCTAAAGAAAACAGTCTCGGTGAGCTAAACACAGGAATTATGAACAGCAAAGAGTAAGGAAATCTCTCCATTTCCGACTCTGTTAAATTTCTCCCTTGGTAAACCAGACGATCTAAATGGAATTAAAATTTTCAAAATTCATAACAGGTAATCCTCAACTTATGTCCACAATCGAGCCCAATGTTTCTGAAGCTACGCAAGACATCGGTTCAATGAATTTTGTCCCACTTGGTGGCTTTCCTTGCCACTGTTGTGAAGTGAATCATCCAGTTGTTAAATTAGTAACCCTGTTGTTCAGTGGATCTGACTTCCCGTTGGCTTGGCTTGTCAGAAGGTCGCCAAAGGGGATCACATGACTCCTGGGACATTTTAACCATCATAAATATGAATCAGTTGCCTAGCATCTGAATTTTGATCATATAACCATGGGGATGTTGGAACGGTTGTGTGAAAAATGGTTATGTCAACTTTTTTCAGTATCGTCGTAACTTGGAACAGTCACTAAATGAGCTGTTGTAAGTCAAGGACTCCCTATGTATAGTAAAACATCCTTACACAAGCAGATGCATACATATACATATACATATACATATACATATATATTGCTACATGTATGAATTTAACCATAATCTGTTGTAAATTGCATTTGATCTTTGCATCGTTTTCACTCAAAGGATTTCTCAAGAACTTGAACTCCAACAAGTGAGTAGAACGTGGAACCAATTTTCCCAGCCTGGCTGATTCAAAATCAATTAAATAATCCTGCCATCGACATGAGGAAGGAGAAAAAGCAACAGTTTATGTAACAAATTAGGTAATTTTGGCCTATGGATTTCTTCAGTAACAACTGAATAAACGTTATGATTGCACTTGAAAAGTTATACGGAAATAGGCACTTAAGGGAACAGGGTCTCTCTCTCTCTCTCTCCAGTTTCATCAGAAAGAAAACTTAGGAGTCCTGGGGGGGTGGAGGGGGAGAGAAGTTTCCACTAATCATATATTTCAAGTCCCTTTGTTCTCATAATTCGGCTAGTTCTGACTATAGAAGCAGAAGTGATGTTTGAGAAAGGAGCAGGAACCAACCGTTCTTCTCTTTGACTTGCTTCATAGCTGCGGGTATGTGGGAGATATTTTTTCTACAGAAAGAAGATGCAATTTTCACTGTAGTCTTTGGAATGTAGACATCATTTTAGGTCTTAGTTTTGTCGAACATTACTGTGTTTCTCTCTGGGTTTTATCACCGGAAGCTGTAATTTCAAGGGTACTTCCGATCTCACTTTGTAATATACATTGACTTGGTGCCTGCAAACTTTGAGGGGCTTTAGGACCTATCATCCCTTATCTTTGGGTAGATAAAGGATGATAGAGGAGAACTGAAAAATGGTTAGTCCATCGGAAACAGGATTCGAATGGCAACTGTAAATGTTCTTTTTCACTGCCTGGTTTGGCTCTGCAACCCAACAGGACGGACACAGACTTCAACTGATAGTTAGAACTGCAGAAAAAAAAACAATTGCTACCAACTTGCCTTCCACTGAAGACCTGTATACCGCATGAGCCAGAAAGAGGGCTATGAAAATATCTACAGACCCTTCACATCCTGGACATAAATTGTTTCAACTTCCTCAGCACTCCCGTTGACTGACGAGGGGCTTGTTTCCCAGTTTTCAATCTCTTCCCTGGCTGTTTTTGTGCCTGCTCACCCAACAATCTTTTGTGTCTGCTCTTAGGATTGTTGGACGAGCAGGTACAAAACCAGCCAGGGAAGAGATTGAAGCCTGGGAAAGAGGCCTGTCAACAGTCAGTCAACAGGAGCACTGATTTACCACCATCCAGTACTTAGAAGGCAAGGGTTGGGGCAACACAAGCAAACAACAGCCAACCACTTAAAAGCCAGCATATCAACACACCCCAATCAACATCTAAAAAGCCACATACAACAGGCACTATATAAATACCACACACAGAACAGCACACACTCTGCTAGAGAGAAGTTCCCTGAGAATGGGTTCCAGCACGAGTCTGAAATCCCGGAACACAAAACCTCTGGTTGCGGTGACCGACGCAGATTGGAAATGGGATAGGGACTCCTGCTTGATCAGGGGGCTGGACTAGAAGACCTCCAAAGTCCCTTCCAGCTCTATTCTGATTGTGACTGTGATATTGAAACGTTATTCTGGGACACGTATATTCCCCTTTCATTCATAATAAAATTCCAGGTGCAGGTTCCTCGTTTTGAGCTGGAAAATCTGAACTCTGGATTGCGCAAGAGCTTGGCTCTCATGTCTCTGACACGGGAACTTACTGGACTCCAAAGACCGAGTTGTTGCTATCTGGACAGTTATGAGAAGCTGAGCAGACAGAAACAGACAGCTCGGCTCTATTTCTACAAGTAGAACGGGGACTGTTCCGCCTAACTTGACAGACTCCTGTTATTATTCAGCTCAGGCACGTATATTCTCCATGTCCCATTTTAAAATCAGGTATGGACAAGCATCAGGGAGGAAGCTAAGTCAGCTATTCCTTCCAAGATTATACCCAGTCTTAACTTCCTCCCGAAGAGTTACTTAGACTTAGGATAACTTTATGGTCACTTTGAATGTACACTAATTGGCATACATTAAAATTAAGTTTCATTGCATGCAGCTCTCAAAGGGTCACCACCTTCAGTATACACTGCATAAACATGACAAATAAATAAATGAATTAAAAAATTACGAATATACCCACATATATTATATGACACAGAGAAGCAACACAGTCTAGTTTGGATGTATACATTCAACCTTAATGGAGAAGCTGAGATTGATGTTTTCTCTGTCTCTCTCCAATATATCCTGTTGATGCCTTTCTGAAGGATTGCTCCTTTGGGGTGGGAGGACAACCAGATTGCAGCCTTGACACACACACCCATTAATTGGACACCATACATGGGACTATTGGTTACATTTAAGTGATTCAATGGTATATCCAGAAAAACTAATGATGAACATATACCTATATATGATATATGCTAACCTTTGGAAGAGGTACTTCAAAGATATAGCTGCTTTAAAAGTCCCACTGTTCAACTTATCAAAGCAGCCTCATCTTTTTTCTTCTTCTCCCCACTAAGCTTCCCATGGGAAGCCACAAAAAAGAAGAAGATATGACTCCCATAATTAATTCCACAGATTCTCTGTTTCCCTGACATGAATTTGCAAGCACATCTTCCCCATTGTTTTTAAAGTATGTACGGCATATTTATGCACCACACTTGGTACACATAGGCATTTTAATGGCTGAGCCACAAAGGCTGCCACAAATAGAAAAGTTGTCCCAGAACAATTGTCCCTCACATCCCAGATAATTATTGGCATGATGTGTTGTTAACCACTCTGAACCACTTTCTCTGTCATCAAAGAAAACCACAAGCAAACCAACATGCAGAGAGAAGACAAGAGAAGGAACAGAAGACAAGAGAGAAAGAAAAGAGAGAAAGAGGAGAGAAAGAAGAGAGAGAAAGAGAAGAGAAGAATTAGAGAGAAGAAGGAAGGAAAGAAGGAAGGAGAGAAGAGAAGAAACAGGAGACAAGAGAGAAAGAAAAGAAAGAAGAGGAAAAGAAGAGAGAGAAAGAGAAGGGAGAGGAGACAAGAGAATACAAGAGAGAGAAAGAAGAGAGAAAAGAAGACAAGAGAGAAAGAAGAGGAAGAGAATATGAAGAAAAGAGAGAGAAAGAGAAAGAGAATGGAGAGGAGACAAGAAGACAAGAGAGAAAGAAGAGAGAGAGAAAGAAGACAAGAGAGAAGAAAAGAGAAGAGAGAAAAGGGAGGAGAGGAAAGGAGAAGAGAAAAGAAGAGAAGAGAAGAGAAGAGAAGAGAAGGCAAGAGAAGAGAAGAGAGACAAAGTGCAGTTTGCAAAGCAAGTTTCATACTTATTTCGGATTCAAGAGTCAGCAAATATGTTAAAATCCTATTACAACAAGAATCTTCTATCAAAAAGCATGCTCACAAGTGCACCTACATAGACACACAGAGATGCATATCTATATCTGTAGAAACAGGGATGCACACAAACACACACATGCCCAAGTACAGCTTATCACCGATCACACCCACCCCACACCCACATTTCCTTTGTTGTTCCTCAGCAGAAAAGAAAAGAAATATAACACCATATATCACTGCAAAACACATTTCCACATACATGCTGATAAGCACAAAATATTTTTCATCATTTACATTTTCACCATAATAATATATGGGAGGATTAAAGCCGCATCCATCACACGTCTAACTAACCTTGCTGTAATGAATTTTTAAATGTAATGGTTGCTGTCAGAACAGAAAATCATACATAATGTCTTTTGACACCACCAGCGCACGATTCCTGCCGCGCGCCGAACAAGTAAATAAATGTAAAGTGTAAATGGCCCAAGCTTTTGTTTTTAATTAAGACTGCTAAGCTCCAAATTCTCTTCTCCGCTTTTCCCTCTTCGTCGGTGGACAGAGCTTGTCCACGCGAAGAAGGTGCCAAATCTTGGACAGGAGGGAGTACAAATCAATCCACAAACCAAAACCCACCTTCCCCAATTGACGTGGCCACTTTGGGTTGCAAACATCCCATATTTTGCGGGAAACCCATCTAACCGACGGGCTTTTTTAAAAAAGAAGAAGAAGTCACAAAGCAGAAACAAAGGATTATCGAAATCACAGGCAATAAAAAGGCATCTCTCTCTGAGTGCCTAAGGCATGTTTTCGGCTATCTATCAGGTTCCCTCTTTTGATATCAGTGTTAAGAACCAGGGTTGCAGTGTGGAGAGCTGGTCAGAAGGGCAAATGCAGAGGGAGCCGAGTCAAAAGACAGCTATGGTTGACTTGCCGCCTTCTGCTCTTTGCCGGTCTTGAAATTACAGATAATCTGATGCCCCGGGAGAAAATCATTAAATAAATAATTTGCAGACGCTTTCTCTTTGGTCAGGCGCTCTCTCCTTTCTCCATCCTTCCTCTCTTCTTCTTTTTCCTCCTCCTTTCTCTCTCTCTCTCTCTCTCTTCCTTTTTTTTTTTTTTTGATACACTATTTTCTTCCGTGATGATTGCTGCGGACAAGTTCTAGCCATATGGATAGAAGACGGCCTTAAGAGGCATCTCAATGCCTGAGTGGTTAATTAAGAGGATTGCTGGGCCTCCAGAATTCCCTTCTCTCCCACCGACAATGAGTAGGGTTTTTTTTTTTTAAGCGGGAACCACTGGGGACTGCCGAAAGCAGAGGGTAATTATTTGAGATAACATACAGCCGAAGTGCGTATGTGTGTGTGTGTGTGTGTGTGTGTGTGTCTGTGTCTGTCTGTGTATGCATTTGTGTGTGTCCACGAGAGGGAGAGAAAGGAAGACAGCGGACGTGCAATTGAAAAGAGGGCAACCGAACAAAAACAGCAGTAATAAAAAGGTCAATGCTTCTATTTTTTGGTACAGTGTGGGCAGCTTGTATTGCCTTTTTAGAATGAATGACACTAGGTTTCCCCCCTCTCTCTCTCTCTCTCTCTCTCTGCGTCTTCTTTTTTTTTTTTTTCAAGGTCCACTTAAATGACTGTCTTATATTGCATTGAAACTTTGCTATTGTGAATTTAAGCCAACCTTGGCAATCTGAATAAGCTATTGTTGCTTTATGAGTGTGTTGGACTGGTGTTGATTGCCAGAGGGACACAAAGAGAGAGAGAGGGGGGAGGGAGGGAGGGAGGAGAGAGAGAGAGAGAAAAGGAAGGAGGGGAGGGGAGGGGAAGGGGACAGGGAGGGAGAAAAAAGAGAGATGAGGAGAGGGAGAAGGAGAAAGAGAAAGAGGAAGTGGGAGAGGGAGGGAGAGAAGAAGGAGGGAGAGAGAGGGAGAGAGGAACATATATGTGTATGTGTGTATGTGTGTATGTATATATATTTCCTCCTATTAATTCATAAAAATTCTAGGCCATCACAGAGACAAAAAGAGAGAGAGAGAGGGGAAATGAAACTTAGAAATTAAACAAAGGAAGATTCCTCAATTTGGTCTTGGTTAAGAGGACCTTAAAAAGGACTGGGGTCACCCAGAATTAAACAAAAGAAAAAGAATGAGGGAGCAGGGGTTATGATTATTGATTTCAAATGCAAACCAATTCTCCATTCCTTGTAGATCTGGTTTTCATGGGTAGAAGCTAGGTTACTTCATCGTGGTGGTTCCTTGTTGACCCCAAGTTAGTTACGATGGCAGATCACTGGCTAACTTGCTTGAAAATCCTTTCATGCCGAAAGATCGACCTGCAAAAAATAGTCACAGAATGGTTGCCTATTTGTGACATGATATAGGATCTGCCAACACAACCTTGAGGTGTGGACAATGAAGTTGTGAACTTCACCTGCAAAAATTGCGATTGCGATTACGATTACAGTCAATGGGATCATCTAAGAATCAGAACTTGAGGCTAATGAGTGGCTATTCAGCCACATTTCTTTGACAGACAAGATCTGAGCAAAGAATAGAATAGAATAGAATACTTTATTGGCCAAGTGTGATTGGACACACAAGGAATTTGTCTTGGTGTAAATACCCTCAGTATACATAAAGAAAAGGTACATTCGTGAAGAATCAAGAATCATAACGTATAACACTTAATGACAGTCATAGGGTACAATCAACAATCAAATCATACTAGGAAACAGTCAATATAAATCGTAAGGATACAAGTGACAAAGTTACAGTCATACAGTCACAAGTGGGAGGGAATGGGTGATAAGGAGGGATGAGAAGATTAATAGTAATAGTACTGCAGCCTTTGTAAATAGTTGGATAGTGTTGAGGGAATTATGTGTTTAGCAGAGTGATGGCATTCGGGAAAAAACTGTCCTTGTGTCTAATTGTTCCGGTGTGCAGTGCCCTATAGTGTCGTTTTGAGGGAAGGAGTTGAAACAATTTATGTCCGGGATGTGAGGGATCTGTAGATATTTTCACAGCCCCCTTTTTGACTCGTGCAGGATACAGGTCCTCGATGGAAGGCAGGTGGGTAGTAATTGTTTTTTTCTGCAGTCCTAATTATCCTCTGAAGATGAGGTAGGATCCCCAAATGGGACTTTCAAATAAAAGATCTCCCAACGCATTGGCGCTTTTACACTTTCTGGGACATTTATAATCCTATTGCTGAATCCATATGCTTGTGTTTTACGCACAGGTCTAAACGAAGAGGAACAACCCAGCCAGAGCAAAACTCAAAAGCATCGCTCAAAAATCCTTCGTTGTTTTCTGGAGCCCCGGTGATGCATCCTTGCTCCTTGGCGCAGCCCTCTGAGCCTTCTTCTCCCAGCTTTGTTTCCAACCTGCCCCAAATATGTTAATTATCTCTCTTTCCTTGGGTGACATTTGACTAGTCAAAAGAGAAGCGTGGTCTTTAGGAAGTAAAAAGGGACTAATTTCAGCTCCACTTCCAGGCTTCCCCGGTACCCATTTCCTGACATCACCGGAGCTGTCACATCAGAAGAGGCGTCATTGGAATAAAAGTGGGCAGATGTGTGATAATGAGAGAGAGAGAGAGAGAGAGAGAAGGATACAGATGCTAATGGAGCTCTTCACTGGGGCTGTCCTCCTCTTCGTTAAGCAGGCTCAGGTAGCAGCTGCCGGCTGTCAGATGCCAGGATGGCCCTTGCTCTTCTTGATTTTCGTTTAAGATCAGCTCTGGTCTGTCACTGAACTTTTCCCTCACCGCAGCCTGGACCCCTAGGTGATCAGTCACATTTCGACATAACTAGATGTCAAAAGAAGTTTAAGGCGCATGAGAAACATGGATGCGTTCCCCCCCCCCTGTGCCAGATGACAAGGCCGGCCCTCCAATTCTTAATGATCCAGATGCATGCTCTCCGGTGGGGAGGGCCCCCCCCCCGTGAGGGGGCCCGCTTGGAGGTTTGTTTTCTTATTAAAATGGCAGCTAGGGTGTGTGTGTGTGTGTGTGTGTGTGTGTGTGTGTGAGTCAGGGTTTGCATCTGCCAGTGTTGATTGGAGCCAATGTTAGTCTCAATGTTATTGTTATTGTGGATTTTTTTAAATTGTGAAATAAAACTAAGTGTGGTTTATATGGCAAATTTCCTTCCTTCCTTCCTTCCTTCCTTCCTTCCTTCCTTCCTTCCTTCCTTCCTTCCTTCCTTCCTTCCTTTCCCTTTCCTTTCCTTTCCCTTTCCCTTTCCCTACCCTTTACTTCACTTCTTCCTCCCTCCCTCCCTCTACTCTTTCCCTCCTTCCTTCCTTCCCCCTCCCTCCTTCCTTCCTTCCTTCCTTCCCCTTCCCCTTCCCTTTACTTCACTTCTTCCTCCCTCCCTCTGTGCACTCCTTCCTTCCTTCCTTCCTTCCTTCCTTTCCTTCCTTCCTTCCTTCCTTCCTTCCTTCCTTCCTTCCTTCCTTCCTTCCCTTCCCCCCCTTCCCTTCCCTTTACTTCAGTTCTTCCTCCCTCCCTCTGTGCACTCCTTCCTTCCTTCCTTCCTTCCTTCCTTCCTTCCTTCCTTCCTTCCTTCCTTCCTTCCTTCCTTCCTTCCTTCTTTCCTTCCCCCTTCCCCTTCCCTTTACTTCACATCTTCCTCCCTATACTCTTTCTTCCCTCCCTCCCTTTCTTCCTTTCCGTTTCCCTTCTCTTTACTTCACTTCTCCCTCCCTCCCTGTAACTCCTTCCTTCATTTCTTCTCTCCCTTCCTCATTCCTTCCTTTCTTCCATCCCTCTTTCTGATATTATTGCTGGTCAACTTCTACAGGTGTACAAAGTTACCATTCAGATAGAGGAATGGTCCTCTCCCACACCCTAAGTTGGGGATCAGACTGTCATAGGAAAAATCTATCCATGTGGTCTCTAAGAACTGAAATGTGTGTGTGTGTGTGTGTGATTGTCTGTAATTAATAAGTACACTATGTATGCAAGAATCACATTTTCTGTCTGCTTCCTTTCATAGTGACCCGTTAATGAGAAAGTATTAGGAGGTATTGTTTCTATCCAAAATTGGAAAATAAAATGAAAGAAGAAGCATCAGTGATATGAAAGAATGTTGAGGAGGAGGAGGGGGGAGGAAAAGGAGGAGAAGGAAGAAGAAGAGGAAGAATAGGAGGAGGAGGTAGAAGAGGAAGAGGAGGAAGAAGAGAAGGAAAAGAAAAAGAAAAAGAAGGCCATGATCTAATATTCACGAATAGCAGAAGTATAATTTTTCAACTCATTCTGATAAAAAATATGATCTTTGTGAATAACAATGAACATTAGATGCAAATTTGTGTGTGTGTGCAACATAGGCACGCATGTGTAGTGCTTCCTTTGAGTTCCAATTTACACAGGGAAGCAGTCTTTCTAAATTCATATCTCTCTTCTCCTTCCCCATATCAATATAATCCTTAATTAAACACTTCTGTGGCTGGTTTATATTCACTAATGCTCTCTAATATAAAACAAGTTGTCTCCCCCCAGATCC
>NC_142017.1:4264791-4344791 GCF_049901735.1 Notechis scutatus | reverse complement strand
AATGATGGGACAACATCCTCAACAGAATTTCAAGGCAGCCAGGTCACTCAACAACCACAGGTAGAATTCACGGTCTTCTTTTATTTTGCTTTTCTCTAGTTCTAGTCCCTCCCGGCCGAGAAAGTTGTCTCCCTTTATCTAAGGCAGGGGTCTTCAAACTCGACAGCTTTAAGGCTTGTGCACTCCAACTCCCAAAATTCCTCCTCCAGTCATGTTAGCTCAGGAATTCTGGGAGTTGAAGTCCACAAGTCTTAAACTTTCCAAGTTTGAAGACTCTTGATCTAAGGACTAGGCTAGCATTGACAATTGATGATTACATTTGAGGCGAGAGGACACACAGAGAGAGAGATGACAAATCTGGGGTACCAAAAGCACCTAGCTAGCTCTGCTTCTAGATCCTGACTGCAGAAGCGAGAACTTCTACCTTTCCCCACGCAGAGAAAACAAGATGCAACTAACACAAAATCTAATCGTTGCCTACAAAGCGAGACATGCTTTTATTGAACAGAGGCCAAATCCTGGAGAAGAAAGCCATTTATCATCCCTCAGATACTTCTGTAACACCCCCAGTCTTCTTAAGAATGGTTTCCAGGGCCTCAATAAATTGTAATTCATTATTATTTATTATCATTACAAGGTGCCCCAGGTATCTCCTCTGTTCCAACAAGTCCTAGAAAGAGGATCTCCACAGCTGTGTTCCATCAACCCTTTGAAGCCAATGTGATTGGCAGATTTCTTAGAAAAGGTGATTGGCTGCTAAAGTCTGAACGGAGATGCCAACGCTTGTTTTTCTTGCCGTTGTCCCTGTCCATAAGAAATGGGAAATTCATGCAAGCTGCAGTTATTTGGCAGTTATTTAAGGCTAATTGACATATCATCACTTGGCAATATCCACCAAATTTATAGATGATGGTGATGTTATCTGTTCAGTTGTGTTCGACTCTTAGCGATTCTGTGGGGCCAGGCCTCTCCACATCTTTGGATCTTGCATTATTTCCTTGAGTTTTTCCATGCTCTGGCTGATGCCAGCTTTAATGGTGTCCAGCCACTGTGTTCTTTGATGTCCTGGTTTCCTTTTTACCACTAACTCTTCCAAACATACATGTCTATGGAGATTCTCAGTTCATCTAGGTCATGGTTGTCCCAAAGGTGCTTTTTAAAAAGGCAACTAGACTTTCTTTGTTCTTCCAAACAAAGACATTTCGCTTCTCATCCAAGAAGCTTCTTTGTTTCTGACTGAATGGTAAAGAATGGAAAGGTTTCTGTTTATTTCATTTTTCTTTTGGTTCAGACTCATTTCCCAACGGAAATTCAGCCATCTTCTTAAACCCGTCCTCACCTTTGTCCAACTTTTGCTATGCCATTCGCTTGTCAAAAAACAGTCATCTACGTGCTAAGGATGACGTCAGCTCCAAAATGCAATTTTGGGGAAAATAATGTCAAATAATACAATACGTTGGGAGAAACTATTTGCAAAGCACAGACACCACACAGTGAATAGGAGAGCATTCCAATTTTTTTTTCTGGCAGGATACAACGTACACAAAAATTGCTAAAAATATAAATGTGAACTTCAACTAAAACAACTGAGAGGTGTTTCTGCCAAACTTGTAGATGGAAAAAAAAAAAAAGACATTTAAGCAGGGGTGCGATTCAACCGGTGTAACAACCGGTTTGGTGAGCACCTGCTTTGCATACGCACATGCACTTTGCGCGTGCACAGCATTTAGAAAAGGGGGGAACCAGTGGGCAACTTGCATTCCATAAATGTTTGTAAAGATAATTTCTAGGTGACCGAAGTTTCTGTCTAACTGGAGACCATGATTGATGACTCTTGGCTATGGATGTGTCCCTTTGGAGAATATGAATTATAATACAGCCGGGGGTGGTGGGGGGAAAGAAAACCAGGGTCAATGATGTGCCTCAGAGTCGGCTACACCCAGGCAGTGCCCGACATGTTAACTCCCAATAAATCCTTTTGAAAATCCAGCTAGAGACTCATGATTTAAATGGGGGGTAACTACCAGACCCCTGACACCATGCCAAACAGCTGAGCTGAAAACCCTGGAAATAAAGGACAGAATAGGGCAGGGGCAGTGGGCGGGGCCAAATTGTCGCCATAACTACCGGTTCACCTGAACCAGGATGAACCAGGCCGAACTGGTAGAATCCCACCCCTGCATTTAAGGTAAATGAAAATGGACAGACAGATTGGCTGCTCAATATGTATGCACGTAAGAGAGGAATTGGGGGGGAGGGGGAACCCACAAAATTCCCACAAATACAACAGATAAGGGGATTGCACCCCCACCAGAGAATATATATTTGGTGGATAGGATCAACATCAGTTGAGCTGAATTCCTTGCATAAATAATAATCCACTCCAATATTTATCCAAATAAATCAACACTACCGTCTTGATACCGTTGTCCAGGAGAGCTATATTAGAAAAAATTGATCTAGAAAGTTTTATTTTTCTAACGAATGCATTTATTCATACGTTTAGTCACGGGCATTATGCTAAGTTGGCTTTAAGTCCTTCTCTTTAAGCAAATATTCAGGTGGCTATTTAGACATCCCCGTGCAACTTTTTCCATCAAGGGTTTCCCCCTCCTCCCCTATTTCTTTTCTGAAAGTGGAATAAAGTGGTTTAACACGCTGATATTGAATTACGTGGTGTTTCCTCCTCCTGTTATTATATTGTTATTGCATTTTAAAAAGAAAATGCAAGGCTTTTCACTTTTTTTTCAAATTGCACCTCTCTGGGAAGGGAGAGCAAGATTACTTGCATTTAATTTCTGCTCAAGTATCCATCCACCACCCATCTTAGAGAGGAGATGAGTTTATTGTAGCAAAGGTGTGCCATGCTTCAGTAAGTAAAATATAGAGTCATTAAAAAATTACAAGTCTGACAAAAAGCTGGGTGTGTAGACTGCGGTGCCTGCGGGGGGGAGTCTGGTATATCCAGGAACTAAAAGTCTCAGTTCTGTACAAGCAAGCATGAAACTGTGACTAATCTTTGTCTGGGTTTTGATTCACCATCCTGAGGCTCACAGTCTAGATCTGAGCTAAAATTCCTCCACGGAGAACATCTTGACTTACAGTTAAGGGCAACGCAGGGACAAACAAGGGAAATGCTTCACCTGCTTTGCAGACAAAACCCTACAACAACTTTTTTTTAAAAAAATACCAGTTGTTCCTTATGATGATGATGATAATTACTACTGGTGTTTACACTGCTGATTCATCAGGGTTTATAATAGCTCACAGCAATGTAACATTGCAACAAAACATCCACGGTAACCAAATTAATACGAATACAAATAAAACATCCTGCTGTAGAACCACAGCTTTGTGAAATGTGAACAGCTTTTATAGAAGATCTCCACAGCAATAGAAAAAGAAAAAAGAAAAAATGGCAATATTTGAGATGTAGGGTAAACTCGTACAGGTATAACACCTGTCTCTTTACTTGGTTTTTAGTAGATTTGGGGAGGGGGTTTCTATATTTTTTTCTCTATTGTGGATTTGTATTATCTCATTATTTGATAATTTTTGATAATAGTTCAATAAATATAGTGATAGTTCCATGGTAAAGAAAAGTAATCCGTACCTCAAAATGGCAATATGATACAAACTCCAAACAACCCTCAACTCCAAATAGTAATTTGACTACTCCATAAATAAACCATAAAATACAGTCATAATCCAAAAATGTTCGATTTTCATGAAGGTATGGAAGTAGCACCACAAGGGGACAGGAAAACTTCTATGGGCAGCTGCTACCATGATTAATAATAATAATAATAATAATAATAATAATAATAATAATAATAATAATAATAATAATAATAATAATAATAATAATAATAATATTCCAGCACTTTTCTGCCTCAGTGCTCTTAATGGAGCTGTTTTTGGAAATAAAGTTGAAGCTAGAAGCTGTCATGTTTCTGGGCACCATGACAACTTCTCACGTTTAGCATTGAATTGGAATTATACATGGGTTTGCCTCTTCATCTCCCTAAAGTCTTCTGGAAAATATTTCTTGCCCCAAAAACCTCTAGAAGTTACCTATCTTCTAGAGTTGTGGTGGTGCAGTGGTTGTAGAGTTGTACCTAAGAGTTGTGGTGGTGCAGTGGTTAGAATGCAGCACTGCAGGCTACTTCTTCTGACTACCAGCTGCCTGCAATTGGGCAGTTCGAATCTCACCAGGCTCAAGGTTGACTCAGCCTTCCATCCTTCCAAAGTGGGTAAAATGAGGACCCAAATTGTTGGGGGCGACAGGCTTACTCTGTAAACCACTTCCAGAGGTCTGTAACACACTACGAAGTGGTATATAAGTCTAAAATGCTATTGCTATCTGATCTTATTGATAGACAAAAACAGGGGGGCAAAGCAGTTGGAGATAGTTCATCTCAAATACAGTACAGATGCTGAACTTGTTGGTTACTCTTAGCACAATAATGGAGTCTAAAGCTTCCATATTAAAACCATGTTTGAGTTTACATCTAATTTTCAACGATCTGGGTCACTTCAGCATGACCAAGAAGCAAAGTCCAGCTGAGGAGTTGTGTAGACTTTGTTCTTCATGCCTTCAGGTGTCAAGAGTCAAGAAACAGATTTGGTCCTTAGCTCAGTAAGTTCTAATCATAAAGCCACCAAAAGAAAAATGAAATGCTTAGTTCTCCATAAGGTTCCCCTTGTGTAAGTCAATGGAGGATGGAAAACACTTCTCAGTAGCTTCCCATTCACTGAAGGTAGCTTCCCATTCACAGGACGGTGGGAAATCGGAGGATCTGCAAGGAATAGAAATCCTTCCACTCCCCACTGTCCTGTCAGAGCTGAAGAAGCTTCTTGAATGAGAAGCTAAATGTCTTCAAAGAAGTCCAGTTGCCTCCTGAAAAAGCACCTCTGGGACAGTCTTCATCTGCCCAGTGATGCTAGCCATTGAAATATTATAGCATGAAAAAACCAGAAAGATGTTTTCTTGGTGTTGGAAGTTTACTTGAGATATTTGGTCTTTGCTTGGTGCTGCACCCATAATGAGTGTCTTCTCTGGTAGGAAGACTGAGCTCCAGGAAGCTCCTTGACCTGTTCTCTAAGGAACAGCAAGATTGTTTATGTTCCTTCAAATTATCTTCCTGCTGTTTGATCATCAACAAACACAGCAACGAATAAAATAATTGCTCCAAGTTGGTTCCAGAATGCACAATTATTCTGAATTACATTTTGTTATGTGAAGAAATGTGCATTTATGTGTTTCTTTTACTTAATTAAATGATTAATAAAGCTGCTCAGTGACTCTGGATGGGGCGTGTACAATTTAAACCCATCATAACAATATATAAATCATGATTCCCTGACACACATAACAATAACCCCAGAACAAAAGGCCACATCACCAATAGAGCACCACTAACTTCCTGCCTCGGGGAACAATCAAATCTCTGATGATTTGTGAAAGACTAAAGTGGTTAAAGCCAGTGGTGGGCTTCAAACATTTTTACTACTAGTTTTGTGGGCCTGACTTGGTGAGCATGGCAGGGGAAGGATACTTTAAAATCTCCATTCCCTCCCCACTCCTGGGGGAAGGATACTGCAAAATCCCCATTCCCTCCCTACCCCACTAACCTGCTTTCCAACTCCATTCTCCTGTGCAGGGCACAGCCAATCAGCTGGGACTCAATGGAGGCAGAGAATAGATGGGGTTGGCGGGGCCAGTCAGAGGTGGTATTTGCCGGTTCTCCAAACTACTCAAAATTTCCAGTACCAATTCTCCAGAACTGGTCCGAATCTGCTGAATACCACCTCTGGTTAGGGCCCTCCTGATCACTGGAAGGGGGAAAATATTTCAATGTATAAACAGCATAGAAAGCCAAAGAGATAATTTGTTGACCAATGATCTGCCGAAGCTGTTTGGAAGGGGAAGGATTCCTTGATGGAACCCATTCCTGGAAAGAAGCAGAGCTATGGAAGAATCTATATGTAGTCTCTTCAAAGCGTAAATGGTTCCTATCTTCAATAATAGGATAGCGAGACACTTGTATGCTTTGTCCTGCAATGTTAATTCCACAGGGCCTCATGTCTGAGATATGACACTTATGGTGGGTAGAAGGAACGCAGGACATTATCTTCCTGATAACCCATGGAGATACCACATGTCGCCACAGAAGGAAGTATGAGGATTCTTGTCTGCACTTATTTTAGCCTTCCTCCATCACATTCCAGGCTACACCTCGATGGCTTGTCCTTTCAACACCTCAACATTCTTTCAGGAGGAAAACAGATCAGTCTGTTGTCTTGGATTGATTAGGTGCAACAGCCCCAATCTATTGGCTACAAGGAAATAGAAGCAGAAAGGCCAGCCTTTGTAAAGCTCGTGGCTTTTATAAATAACTTGACGTTGGACGCTGGATGAATTGCTGTGCCACATAACTTAGCTTGCAGAGTTCTTGTCTGATTTTGTTTCCTATAATTTAAGGGTTCATTACTGGGAAGGAAATAGGGACGTGGTGGCTCAATGGCTAAGACTGTTGATCAGAAAGGTCAATCAGAAAGGTCGGCAGTTCGGTGGTTCGAATCCCTAGCACCGCATCACAGAATGATCTCCTATTCCTTGTCCCAGCTTCTGCCAACCTAGCAGTTTGAAAGCAAGTAAAAAATGCACGTAGGAAAATAGGGACCCCTTTGGTGGGAAGGTAACATGTGCAGGCCACATGACCATGGAGACGTCTTCAGACAGTGTAGGCTCTTCAGCTTTGTAACGGAAATGAGCACCACTCCCTAGAGCTGGAAACAACTAGCACATATGTGCAAAGGGAACCTTTACCTTTACTGGGAAGGAACTTCTATATATATCTCCTTCATACCTGAGCCCATCAAATTCCAGCATAATCAGTTGATGACTGTTCTGTTGAATTCTGTTGAAGGAGTCTATTCTTTTGAAGTAGTGTGCCGGGTATAAACAAGTATTAAAAGTGAGAAATGTTGGTTCCGCTAATCCAATATTGTTTGGCTTCTTTGATCAATATATTATGGCTGGTTGCAAAGACATGGAATAATTCAAGACCAGATTCCCTCAAGAAACCACTTTCTTGTGTAGAGGCCTGCCTCGTTATAGTTTTGTATGGAGGATGAGAGGAAGGAGGAGAAAGAGAAGGAGAAAGAGAAGAAGGAGAGGGAGAAACAGAAGGAGAAGGGGGAAGACAGGGGAAAGAGAAGAATGTGGTATGCGAAGAAGGAGAAGAGAAGAGGAGGAGGAGGAGGAGGAGGAGGAGGAGGAGGAGGAGGAGGAGGAGGAGGAGGAGGAGGAGGAGGAGGAGGAGAAGATATGAAAAGGAGAAGAAGTGCTAATACTTTTTCCAAGGTAGATACTTTTGTGTTTCAACCAAGGTAGCCAGGTGCTCCCAGAAGTGGTGATGACAATGATAATGATGATACTCATTAATGAAGGAAAACATTACATAAATATTTTCCACAAAACATAAAGAGCTTCATGAGTGTAATGAAAATAAAGTAAGTGCAGTTATATGTTTTGACCCATCCCTTGTTTTCTTGTGAAGTCTCTTTGGGAAAAAGACATTTCTTGGGTCCTAGCTGTGTCTGTCTGTCTGTCTGTCTGTCTGTCTGTCTGTCTGTCCATCCGTGTCTTTGAAATTTATTGGTTGCAGACTATGCTGATTATCATAAAGTTATTGCTGCTAATAACATTTACATCCTAAGTAATAAGTAAGCTTTAGAGAGCTATGCTTAGCCTAAAATGGTTGTAATTACAATCGTGTTTATGGAGGCATTTATTTCCTGGCATTCCATTAATGTTATCTAAATATCATCTCAGCTTTTTGTAACAATGAACTTCTTTTTTTTTTAAAGTAATTTTGCATGTAGCTTTCAACATCCTTCTGTCTGAGAACGGCCAAGGAGTAAAATATCAGTAACTAAAGGAGGAGAAGGAAGAGAAAAGGCAGAAACTAAACGAGATACAGATCTAACGGTTATTCCCAGTATCTTCTGCACTTTTAAACCATTTTCCTTCCATATGTTGGTAAGGAGATTATTTTGAAGAAGTGTGTGTGTGTGTGTGTGTGTGTGTGTGTGTGTGTGTGTGTGAAATTTATGAAATAATTGAGGATTCCATTAATGTGATCGTGATTTCTTTTTGCTTTATCTATTAAACAAAAGAGTAAGAACATCATCGCCCTGAAAAAGAAAAAGACATGAATATAAAATTCCATACAAATGTCTACATATCATATAGTCTGAATTAACCATTTGGGCTCCTATTTTTCATAGAAAAGCCATTGCTCCAGTGATCTGTGCAACCTTTCCACAGCTCCACTGAAAATGTCTTCAGTTACTCTATGGTCAACTATTATTTTCTCTTTGTTTTATTTTTATAGTTGACTGCAAGCCGCAATGTTTGCAACCCACAATTTCCAGTCACTGCAGAACCCCCCCATCTTTCATAGAGTGTACAAAAGAAGGAAGCACGCATATAACTATTTGTCTTGTCATCGCAGGAGCCGGCAGGGTATTTCATGTGAACACCCACTGGTTTCCACCAATTTTTATGCACAGAGCACTTCCTTTGGGTGGAGAAAGGGAGAGAAAAGCAAAGGCCCCCTTCCCCAGTTCTTCATCCTTCTATTGAGTCCAGGAGAGAAAAATGGTCCCCCTGGGAAGAGGTTGGGTGGGTAGGGAAGACTTCGGGGAAACCTTACATCAGGGACTTTTATGATGCCATTTGCGTCACTCAAGACCACAGTTTGCACTCCTGGGGCTGAAGATTAAAAAAAACAACCCAATAACCCTCCAGTCTTAAATAATAAAAGAGAACCTTTGAGCTGAAGGAAGGAGAAGAAGTAAAGTTAAAAGTAAAGGTTCCCCTCGCACATATGTGCTAGTCGTTTCTGGCTCTAGGGGGCGGTGCTCATCTCCGTTATAATGCTGAAGAGCCAGCGCTGTCCAAAAATGTCTCCATGATCAGGTGGCCGGCATGACTAAATGCCAAAGGCGCATGGTACGCTGTTACCTTCCCACCAAAGGGGTCCCTATTTTTCTACTTGCATTTTTTAACCTGCTTTCGAACTGCTAGGTTGGCAGAAGCTGGGACAAGGAACGGGAGCTCACTCCGTTACATGGTGCTAGGGATTTGAACCGCTGAACTGCCGACCTTTCTGATTGACAAGCTCAGCCTCTTAGCCACTGAGCCACTGTATCCCTCTTAGGAGAAGAAGAGGAAGAAGCATAATTGAAAGTAAGGGATCCAACATGAGAGAAGAGACTGAATTCTTCAGTTAGCTGGTTGAAGATAACAATTTTTTTTTATTAAAAAAAATACAGAGTAGTGGAAAAATTACTTTTGCACCTTGCTTCCAAAGAACTGGATAATAGGCACCAGAGATAATTCCACTGAGAAAGGAGAGGGGAAACTTCTAAGAATAACAAAGTCAGAATTGCCCAATTCTGTTATTGTAACCCTATAATAAAATAATACTTACTTTCATACTTGGGTTTTTAGTCTGGTCTACCTCGAAGGGCTGGTTCTTAGGGGAGAAATGTTAGCAGTGTTCCAATATCTCAGGGGCTGCCACAGAGAAGAGGGGGTCAAGCTATTCTCCAAAGCACCTGAGGGCAGGAGAAGAAGCAACGGGTGGAAACTAATAAAGGAGAGAAGCGACCTAGAACTTAGGAGAAATTTCCTGACAGTGAAAACAATAAATCAGAGGAACTGCTTGCCTTCAGAAGTTGTGGGAACTCCATCACTGGAGGCTTTGAAGAAGAGATTGTCTGAAATGGTAAAGGGTTTCCGGCCTGGGTGGGTGGGGAGAGACTTGGACTGGAGAACCTCTGGGTTCTGTTATTCTTTCTATGATTCCATGTCAGCCCAAAGAAAGTCCTTTAATTGTATAGGGTCTCCTGCCATGGGCAGGGGGGGTTGGAGTAGAAGACCTCCAAGGTCCCTTCCAACCCTATTTATTCCACGCTCATTTCCGGTGTCTCCCCTGGAGCTTTCATGACTGTGTGGCATTCCCTCTAGGTAGTAAAACTTGGAAAACTGTATGTGTGTGTGGGGGGAAGGGGGGAGACCTTGAATGAGTAATATATCACTCAGTGCTATGATATGTCACAATATTCTGTGGTCTCCCCTTTCTCTTTCTTAGATAACCTAATTCGAAGGGCTTTTAAGTACTTTTGTTTCTAGGGGCAAGAATTGTCTCTTCTGCTTAAATGTGTGTGTGTGTGTGTGTGTGTGTGTACATACATACATACATACATACATACACATATACATGCATACACACACACATATGTATATGTATATACATACATACATATAAAGTGAGAAGAGAACATGTTCTTTGCTAGGAAAATGCTGATGGATGCTATATGGTTATACAGAGGGAAAATATTATTCATTCACCTATGTGAAACAATCTTGCACAAACACCTGGGACCTTCCAGATGCATCGAATCTTGTATTTGAAAAAGTCTATTGGTCAGGGGTATCTCTGAAAATCCATGTGAATTCACCATACTGGGGACAGTGGCAATTTGATGGAGGTTGTCAGACTAAATATGTAGGGCAGGGGTGTCCAACCGTGGCAACTCTAAGACCTATGGATTTCAACTCCCCCAAATGAGAAGATGGTGATCACCATGGTTGCACAGCTTGTGTCATTAGAAGTTTTAAAGAGAGGATAAAAACTAACAAAAATGAATGCAGAATAGAGAAAATGGAGGAGAGGGAGGAGGAGGAGGAGGAGGAGGAGGAGGAGGAGGAGGAGGAGGAGGAGGAGGAGGAGGAGGAGGAGGAGGAGGAGGAGGAGGAGGAGGAGGAGGAGGAGGAGGAGGAGGAGGAAAAAGAAGAAGAAAGAAGAAAGGAGAAGGAGAAAGAAGAAAGGAGGAGGAGGAAGAGAAAGAAGAAAGAAGAAAGGAAGAGGGGAGAAGAAGAGAAAGGAGGAGGAGAAAGGAGAAAGAAGAAGGGAGGAGGAGGAGGAGGAGAAAGAAAAAAGAAGGAAAAAGAGAGGAGGAGCAGGAGAAGGAGAAGGAGGAGACAAAGATCCAGGAAGAAAATAGTTTTTATCTCATTTTATCCAACATTCTTTCACTTCTTGTTCATCTTTTGCTTCAGGTTTCAGGTTTCAGCCCATTTTAGAGGTAGATGCTCTTCACACCATTCCTGATTAGGAAGTCAATGCTAATGTAATCTTTTCCCAAAGATGTTGCTATTTTTTTTTTAAATAAGCAAAGACATTCCTTCTTAAAACAGTTATTATAAACCAGAAGCAGACAATTATCTAGGTGCTAATCAAATCATTCTTGTCAATGCTCTTAATATGATAATTAGGCAAACCTTAGTTTGTAATTCCAGACTGAGGTTAATTATAGATTTGGTGTTTTATTCAGTAATTACACTACACAGATATGAGAGAAATTGCTATGTACTACCTGCTTCCAACCTACGTAAAAATGCACGGTACAGGGTGGAATTTTACAGCACTCCCCCAAACTTACAATTAAAGAGTTGTAAAAAGAGGTATCAGATTGCATCTACACTATGTATTATGATCACTCTTACAAAACAAAATGGGGTTGTTATTGTTTAGAGGTTGCTACTAATCCCTGTGAGTTAGGTTCTTGCTATGCAGAATTTATTTTCCTAGAAACCAAGCTGATCCCATCATTGTGGCAAGCATGCTGTTGCAGGATGACGAATAAAGGACATTAAAACCTATTAACAGAGAATAACAAAGTTGGGAGGGACCTTGGAGCTTCCTTCCTCCCTCCCTCCCTCTTTCTGTCCCTCCTCTCTCCCTCTCTCCCTTCCTTTCCTTCCTTCCTTCCTTCCTTCCTTCCTTCCTCCTTCCCTCCCTCCTCCCTCCCTCCCTCCCTCCCTCCCTCTCTTCCATCCTTTTTCCTTTCCTTCCTTTCCTTTTTCCTTCCCCTCCTTCCTTCCTTCCTTCCTTCCTACCTCCCTCCCTCCCTCCCCCCTCCCTCCCTCTCTTCCCCTCTTTCTTCCATCCTTTTCCCTTTCCTTCCTTTCCTTTTTTCCTTCCCCCTCTTCCTTCCTTCCTTCCTTCCTTCCTTCCTTCCTTCCTTCCTTCCTTCCTTCCTTCCTTCCTTCCTTCCTTCCTTCCTTCCTTCCTTCCTCCCTCCCTCCCTCCCTTCCTTCCTTCCCTCTCTTCCATCCTTCCTTCCTTTCCTTCCTTTCCTTTTTCCTTCCCCTCTTTCCTTCCTTCCTTCCTTCCTTCCTCCTTCCTCCTCCCTCCTCCTCCCTTCCTTCTCTCTTCCCATCTTTTCTTCCATCCTTTTTCCTTTCCTTCCTTTCCTTTTTCCCTTCCCTCTTCTGCTTCCTTCCTTCCTTCCTTCCTTCCTTCCTTCCTTCCTTCCTTCCTTCCTTCCTTCCTTCCTTCCTTCCTTCCTTCCTTCCTTCCTTCCCTGTCCTCCTCCCTCCCTCCCTCCCTCCCTCCCTCCCTTCCTTCCTTCCTCCCCAAAGCACACATTTCAATACCACAGGAAAGTTTTTTTTTTTTTTAAAAAAAAGACGCTTCAAGGGCTCAGAAAAAACGATTAGCTGGCGCGCGAGGTTTGTTTTGACAGGCTAACTTGATCAGCGGCTGAAAGTTCACCTTGTTCTGATTCTAATTTATGTTACAAGTAGCCTGTGAGGCTCCCCGCCTGAACACTTACATTATTCTAAACAATTATATTGTTATGATACACATAATGCTCAGCTCTCCAACATCAAGTCTATTAATGACGGCCGACTGTAGAGCAGTGTGCTGCTCTTTTTTTTTTCTTCCAAAGGTCAAGCATCATTTCTTCAGTAGATTAACATTTTATCTTTTAATGGTGTTAAGGAAAGGTCAGGAGAGTTTAATAGATGGAATATGAAATGTGTCTGCCGGAAGATCCATGCGCTAAGCATCTTTCTCCAGTCCCAAAACACAGTATTTAATTACTTCTCTTATAGGTTCCTTTCTTTCTCTGACAGGTTGAATGTCCCTTGTTTGTATGGGGGTGGGTGGTGGGGTGGACATAATCAGAGGCCGCCACATTTCTTCTTCATTTCGATGGCTCTCTTTTGCACGTCTCTTTCTTGTTCTCCAAGAGTTCTCTGTTGTACCAAACCAAACATTCCTTTAAGCAATTAGCATGTCCTGAGGCCGTTGGAATTCCCCCCCTCCCTCCCATATCAGCGCCTGGCTTCCAAATCGAGGCAACAGGCCAATCCCCGATGACTGGGAGGAAGTTAATTTATATTAGTTTAACTGAATATGTTTGCAATCATTATATGGAGAAGGATATTTAAATCAGCCTTCTCATTCTCCAAGCAAATGAGGTCTAGGGGATGTCAGGGGAAGACTGAAATATCATGCTACTCCTTGGGAATGTCTGAAGCCATATATTCCGACAGAAAAAAAAAGATACCTGTATTTCAGGTGGAAATCTTGGCTGAATCATGATGAATACTCGTAGGAGGAGAAGGATCAAGGAATAAGTTCCGGACACGAATGCTGGAAGCTGCCTTCCATTTACTTGATCTGTTGGTCCATTTCAAGATAATTGTCTAATCCAGTCTATCTCAGTCTCGGCAACAATCAGACGTGTGTTACCCCCATTTAAATCATGAGTCTCAAGCCAAACTTCCAAAACTTAAAAAGGATTTATTGGGAGTTAACATGTCTGGCACTGCCTGGGGAGTAGCCGACTCTGAGACACATAAATCAATTGTCAATTGTCAATTGTCACCCTTGACCCTGGTTTTCCCCCACCCCCTGTGTGTATATCCTCCAATGGGACACATCCATAGCCCAGAGTCATCAATCATGCTCTCCAGTTAGAATTTTGCACGGCAGAAACTTCAGTCACCTAGTTACTATCTTTGAAAACATTGATGGAATGCACTTTCGGTTTGCAAGTGGCTGCACTGCTCCCCCTCCCTGTCTGTTGCCAACTTTAAAAAGACCATAGAAATATTTTATGAGTTGACAGTGTGGACTTCAACTCCCAGAATTCCCATGGCTGGCTGGGGGATTCTGGGCACTGAAGTCCACACATCCTAACATTGCTAAGGTTGACAAACACTGGCCTAATCTGATTGGCTATAGCCCCCAACTTCTAGTCTCTTCCTGTTTCCTAAGATGAGGGATAGGGAGTAGTGCATTAGACATAGCTGGGATTGTGTAGCCAAAACAAAATACTTTCTCTTGGGAACCAAGGATGTTCTCACACCTGGTCAGAGGAAGGAGGAGTGATGTCACCAGGCAACGAGACAGTGCCTTGATTGGACCATGTGACTGATTGTTTTAGTCTCCAGGCTTTTAAACATCCTATGAGCTCTCATCTGCACTTTTTCCAAAGTCTTCACATCTTCTTTTTTTGTAATGTGGTGACAATTCCCAAAAAACTAATCCAGAATAAATCACTAGGTGTTTTTTCTTCTAAATCTAATATCTCCCTGTAAGGCCACAGGACAGTCTGATCTCTAAATAGCTTGACTTTCTAAATAAACAAAAATAGAAAGAAAAAGGCGCTAAGAAAGGAAGATTCCATTAAAGGCATGCCTTTGGGCCTGGAATTCCTTGGTCCTTTGTCGTGTCTGGCCAGTTTTCTTTCAGCGGCTCTGCTACCACAAGGCAGCAGCTGTTCTTCATAGGGAACCTGATAAACCTAACCTACGAGGAAGTCCATTAAAACCCGTAAGTGGCTGCTTTGGCTGGATTTAGGGAGAGACTTCAAAGCAAGGAGGAACTCAATGAAGCTCCGAGACAGAAAGCAAAACAGTGCGAGAAAGCGACGGAGAATTGGAAGAGAGAAGGGTGATGTTGGGGGGAGGGGAGGGAGGAGAGAAACATTAGCTGGGTTTGATATATCAGATATATATGGGAGAGTTCATTCTTGGCATCGCCCGTATTCATATGTGGTGACATGGCTTTGAGAGAATAACATGACACTACGCAGCAGAGTTGTTGGACCTTTGGAGGCCTGAAACCAGCAGGAGAACCAACCTTCATTTGGATGGGAATGTCCTCTCTTTGTCAGGGTTCCAAGTAATAGATCCACAGCAAGCAACAACGCCAAGGCAGGAGAATCCCTAGCTTTATTGAAAATATCATACTGGCACCGATCTGGTGAAAACCGACCCTAAAATTTCCCACGGTTTTCACTTTGTTGAAAGAGAAAGTTTTTTTCCCCCAAACCCAAAAGCAATCAGTCCAATCATGGTCCAATCAAGACCTTTTATCCTTCAGTCTCCTCCATAAACGCCTCCGGATTTTTATTGGGGCTCTTCTGAATTCCATTGCAGGTTGCAACTTTTGGAGTAAACCTAAATCCTCATACCCAAATCCAGGGGTTGGGGGTTTGCAGGGGTTCGGGAGAGCCCCTAGCTAAGATTCTGTGCAGTTTGGAGAACCCCCAAATCCCACTCCTGGCTGACCCCAACCACCCCAACCTGCCTCTCCCAGGAGTCCCCCACGTGGCCCGTTTTGGATGCAGGTAAGTGTGCGGAGTCTCGGGGGGGGGGGCAAAAAATGCTTCAGGAAGGCTGGAAATGGGCCTGTTTCCAGCTTCCAGAGAGCCTCCAGTGCCTGGGGAGGCTGTTTTCACCCTGCCGGAGCCTCGAGAAAAGCCTCCAGAGCCCGGGGAGGGCAAAAAGCCCCCCCTGCCCGCCATGGTGCAGGAGGCCGACTAGGCCATGCCCACCATGGCCACAGTTGCCCCAGCAACCGGGCACAGAACTTGTTGCTAAAATTTTTGAAGCCCACCCCTGCCCAAATCCATCCAGCTCATAAAACACAAGGTTATTCTTGTCTGTCTGTCTGTCTGTCTGTCTGTCTGCCTTCCTGCCTGCCTGCCTGCCTGCCTGCCTGCCTGTCTGTCTGTCTATCAGGTACATTCAAACTGACACCTGGAAGGCACTGCAAAATGGCACGCCAGCAGGTAAGTAAATAATACACAGAAAGACGAGACTGTAAGACCTTTGAGTTTAAGAGGTGGGAGGATACCCCGTCTGCACCCTTGGTCGCGCGGGTTTCAATGTAGAGGTGACAGGTAGTTCTTGATTTACAACAGTTCATTTTGTGACCAGTCCAAGCTACAACGGCACCCAAAAAAAGAGAGGGACTTGACCCTTTTCTCATGCAGAAGACCATTGCAGCCTCCCTGCCGTCGTGGCATGAAAATTCAGATGCTCAGCCACTGACTCATGCTTATGACGGTTGCAGTGTCCCGGGGGTGGTGGTGTCACGGGATCCCCCTTTGGTGACCTTCTGAAAGTAGAGTCCGGCGGGGGGGGGGGAACCAGATTCATTTAAAAACCCTGCGACTAACTTAGCAACTGCGGGGAATTCACTTAATACCCAGAAAGGTCGTAAAATGGGACCAAACTCCCTTCACAAAGGTCTCGCTCAGCAACATAAATTTTGGGCTCCTTTGTGGCCGTAAGTTGAGGACTACCCGTAGAGGGGAAACACATGGTTCTCCTGCAAAGGGAAAACCAAGAGATCCCCGGTGTCTTTTTCACAGACATATATTTATTTGTTTGTTTGTTTGTCGAACATGCACAAGATAACAAGTATAAGTATGAACATAAACATGAACGAAGGGAGTAAATACAGATAAATGGGGACAGTAAGACAGGGACAGTAGGCACGCTGGTGCGCTTATGCACACCCCCTTTAAGGACCTCTTAGGAATGGGGTGAGGTCCACGGCAGACAGTTTGAAGTTGAAGCTGTGAGGGGTTGAGGGTGTAATTATGGAGTCAGGTAGGACGTTGACCACTTTGTGGCTGAAGTTGTATTTTCTGCAATCGAGTTTGGAGCAGTTTTCCTTGAGTTTGTATCGGTTTGTACCCACACCCACATTCAACTATTTAGGTTATTTTAGTTATTTATTAAATTTACAGGCCACCCAGCTCCTTGGTTGGGGGTGACTCAGATGCACGTAGGCTCATCTTAAGACCATTTATTTGTGATCCCGGAGATCTGATTCCATTCTACCCTGCAGGGGACAGTATTGGGTTAAGAACAGTGGAGGAGAAATATGCAATTAAAAAAATATATATGAAAGGAACAGTTGCTTTCGGTTATCCAGATTGTACGTTGCTAATTGAGGTACAAAGCAAAAGGGGGATGTGACTCCAAGCTGAGAACTTCCTTCCGGCGGACAATGTCACTACAAAAAAGGGGCCGGGATCTCACCGGCTGTGACAGGGAAATATTAGAGAGAGGTTTCCCCACCTCTGGTACTCCTGTTGAGAAGGAGATGCTGGCAAGCTGGAGAAAAAAAATCCATATGGGTATATATGTGGACATATATACAGGGAGGGGAGAGAGAGGGAGGGGGAGAGAGGAAAAAAGAAAAGAAAGGAGGGAGAGAAGAAGAGAGAAGGAGAGGGAAAGAAAGAAAAAAGAAAAAAGGAAGGAAGGAAGGAAAAAGGAAGGAAGAAAGGAACGGAGGAAGGGGGAGATATATCTGTATCTAATCTATATCTATATCTATATCTATATCTACATCTACATCTACATCTACATCTCTATCTATCTCTATCTATCTATCTATCTATCTATCTATCTATCTATCTATCCATCTATCATCTATCTATCTATCTATCTATCTATCTATCTATCATCTATCATTTATCTATTTAACTATTTAACTATTTATCTATTTATCTATCTACTATCTATATATAATCTATCTATCTATCTATCTATCTATCTATCTATCTATCTATCTATCATCTATCTATTTATCTATTTATCTATTTATCTATCATCTATCTATCTATCTATCTATCTATCTATCTATCATCTATCCATTTATCTATTTATCTATTTATCTATCATCTATCTATCTATCTATCTATCTATCTATCATCTATCCATTTATCTATTTATCTATTTATCTATCTACTATCTATCTATCTATCTATCTATCTATCTATCTATCATCAATCATTTATCTATTTAACTATTTAACTATTTATCTATTTATCTATCTACTATCTATATATAATCTATCTATCTATCTATCTATCTATCATCTATCTATTTATCTATTTATCTATTTATCTATCATCTATCTATCTATCTATCTATCTATCTATCATCTATCCATTTATCTATTTATCTATTTATCTATCTACTATCTATCTATCTATCTATCTATCTATCTATCTATCTATCTATCATCTATCATCTATCTATCTTATATACAGAGAGAGAGGGAGGGAAGAAGGAAGGGGAGGAAGAAAGAAAGTTATTTTCATCTCTGACCAAAATAGCAACTAATTTTCTTACTTTTTAAAAATTGTTTTTTTTTTTTTAATGAATGAATAGATATCTGGACAAGAAGAGAAAAAAAATCAGGGAAGTCGGTTGGGTGGAAAGTCTGCTGGATCATGGAACTTGGAACTCTCCTTCTTAATTACAAGTTTCAAAGGTCTTGAGAAGGAAGAAAAAAAGCCAGTGGACTACAAGGACAGCCTTAGCAGTTGGTCCACTTGATGCCGTGTCCTCCTTCCTGCTGAGATGACCAAGAACATCAGTGCGTTTTCCTCATTTCCTGTAGAGAAGTTACCTGGAATTAAATCTCATATCCTTGTTGATTTATAAGATATGGGACAAATGACTGAGCTCATGAGATACTTTTCCAAGAAAGGAAAGTATAGAGAAATTCAACGAACCCCACCAACATTCAGCCTGTCTTGAAATCTGGATCCAGGCAAATCCTTCTAACATTGTTACAGATTGCCACAAAGAAGAAGCTATTAGACGAGCTCTGGTGGTGCAGTGGTTAGAATGCAGTATTGCAGGCTAACTCTGCCGACTGCCAGCAGTTTGATCCCGACCACCTCAAAGTTGACTCAGCCTTCCATCCTTCCAAGGTAGGTTAAACGAGGACCCAGGTTATTCAGGGCAATAGGCTGACTCTATAAACCGCTTAGAGAGGACTATAAAGTACTGTAAAGTGGTATATAAGTCAAAGGACTGTTGCTATTGCTATCTAGGCCAAGGGGGAATAAAAGGGCTATCTTCTAGGCTCTGGTTGTGATTCCACCAGAAGACCAATATTATACATGCACAGACAAGGCGCCAGCATGTTTTCCTAACACAAAGCACACACAAGCCCATATCAAAAAATATTGTTTGCTTTTCACACGTCAGCCTCTCTCTCTCTCTCTCCCTCTCCCTCCCTCCCTCCCTCTCTCTCCTGTCTCTCTGCTGTCATCTTTGTTTTCCTTCTACTTCCATGGGATGAGTCTACATGCAGAGAGTGGGAGGGGAAGGAAAGTATATATAGTAGCATTGTTTATTTTGGACAGATGCAAAGAGCTATCCCTGGACCTCTGCCAGTGATCAAAGGGGCTGGTGATGTAGAACAGATTCATGGGCCATGTCCGATCAGGCTGTGCTTTACCCTTCATCCATCATCCCAACCTAAGTCTCTTTGTGAGTGATGACTGCACCCTAAACTCATAAAATTAATCACTGTGCTGGCTCAGCCAGGTGTATTGCCTCCAGAAATGATCTTAGTGTGGCAAAAGAGTTCTTTGGAATCTGATAGCAGCTCTGGAATTTAATTGGGACGAGACTCTCTTGCAATGCAACAATCACTCAATTATTTGGGGAAGGAGAGAGCTTGTAGATCTTCTAAGATCTTGCCTTCTTCCCCACCCACCTAAATTAGACTTTTTTTGGGGGGGGGGGGGAGAAGGATAACTCCAGGTAGCCCTCGACTGACAACACCAACTGAGTCGCAAATTTGTGTTGCTAAGCAAGACAGTTGTTGACTGAGTTTTGCCCCATTTTAGGACCTTTCATGCCCCAATTGTTAAGTTAGCAACAGGGTTGTTAACTGAACCTGACTCCCCCATGGACTTCGCTTGTCAGAAAGTCACAAAAGGGGATCATGTGACCTTGCGATAATGCAACCGTCATAAACATGATGTCTGAATTTTGATCACATGACCAAGGGGATGCCGCAGTGGTCATTAGTGTGAAAATAAGTCACTTATTTCGGTGCCGTCGTAACTTTGAACAATCACTGGATGAACCGTGGCAAGTCAAGGACTACTTGAACTAAAACAAGCATTCTGACTTGCATGATTCGAGGGAGGAAAGGAAGGAAGCTACAGATTAGATGGCAGAGGTGGTATTCAGCCAGTTCTGACCGGTTCCAAAGAACCGGTAGCGGTAATTTTGAGTAGTTTGGAGAACTGGCCAATCCCACCTCGGATTGGCCCCATCAACCCCATCTCTTCTCCGCCTCCCATTGAGTCCCAGCTGATTGGCTGGGTCTTCTTCGGTTGCCCTGCAAAGGAGAATGGAACTAGAAAGCAGGCTAGTGGGGTGGGGAGGGAAGGGGGATTTTGCAGTAACCTTCCCCTGCCACGCCCATCAAGCCACGCCGACAGAAACGGTCGTAATTTTTTTTGAATCCCACCACTGTTAGATAGGGAACGATTGATGGATGATAGATTGATTGATTGAATGGAATCGACCTGCCTCCCATCTCACCATGCCAAACGATTTACATTTCAGAAATGCTTGAGAAGTTCATTACAACATTAATGATAATATAGCAATTGACCAATGTGATATAAAATATCGATTAGAAGGGTTATAAATATAAACAAATAAGAAATGTATGATAATACCCTGTTTCTCCAACAATACGGCCTCCCCCAATAGGAAGTCCCAGCATGTTTTATAGGCATGAAATGAAATTAAGCCCCTCCTCCCAAATTAAGGCCTATATTAAAACATGCAAAATGGGGGAAATGGCGGGGGGGCTTGCTGTTAGGAAGTACTTTTGTTGCACACTCGGATATGGTGCTGCCTGCATTGACCCTGATACAAAGTGCCCCACCAACGCCGAGGTCAACATCCAAGCCGTCGCCACCCGCCCTAAGATGCAAGGGGGAATTAAGTCACCCCGAAAAGACGGCCTAGCCGTTTTTTCGAAGCTCGAAAAAAAGACCCGGCCTTATTATATGAGAAACACGGTATTATTATGTGCACAAGATATGTGTACCCAACTGGCATGCTGTTGAACAGAAAGATGGTTTTATTTGTTTGTTTTTGTGATAATTTTTTTTTCGAAAAAAGAGAGACTTCTTTCTGTCTTTGAAAGTCCTATCTGGGTAAAGAGAGTCCTCTAGAAGCTGTAAAACGCCAGCTGTTGCCACCAAATAAAATGTTCATCGTGCCAGCGTCAAATGATTTACAAGGATACCTCTCTGAAACCAGCTGCTAATGTCTCAGGACTTCATATTTCTTTTGCTCTGCTATTTTCTCTCTCCTCCTTCGCCTTCTAGAAGTTTGAGGAGCGGAAAGCTTTCTTGGCGTTTCAAAATTGGAATGGAAAAAAAATTATTAATTTTTAAATAAAAAATATTTTAAAAAAAGATGACAATAATAGCACCAAGATTAGGCCAGACCGTTGCTATTATGAAAAAATAGACGATTATGTCAATGTCTGGAGACTTTTTCTATGATGTTTATAAATCAGCTGTTGTGATTTCAAAGTTGTTGTGAAAGCCACCTCTATCTAGCAGTGTAAAAAGAGGGAAAAAATGCTTAATCACAGGAGGAAACAACAACCTTCCTTGTACTTGTTGGGAAAAGGAGAAAGAGGAATCCTTTTACGCTACAAGACCTAGGAGACTAAGGAGTTAAACAAGTTGGTTTTAATTTTCAACACTAACTTCTGATAGGTCTGTTTGATCTGGTATAATCATTTTTGAACAATGCCAAACAAAGTTTACAACTAACTCCATTCATACCAATTAGGGGTGGCCTTCAAAAATTTTAGCAAGGGGTTCTCTGCCTGGATGCGAGGTGGGTGTGTCCATGCTGGGTGTGGCCTAGTCGGCATCCTGCACCACAGTGAGGGGGAGGTGTTTTGCCCCTCCCTGGGCTCCAGAGGCATTCCTCCAGCCTTTGGGAGGGCAAAAACGACCTCCCCTGGGCTGTGGAGGCTCTCTGGAAGCCAGAAACGGGCCCATTTCTGGCTTTCCCAAACTTCCCGGAGGCCCATTTTTCACCCTCCTCAAGCCTCTGCATGCACCCTGCACTTACCTTCATTCAAAACAGGCCACATGGGGACTCCTGGAATGGGAGGGGCAGGATGGGCGGGGCCAGCCAGGAGTGGGATTTGGAGGGTTCTCCGAACTCTGCAGAATCTTTATTTATTTATTTATTTGATTTGCCAATTGTTTACAAGATAATAAGTATAAGTGTATACATAGTTGTGAATACATGAAATGGGTACATATAAGAAAAATAAAAGAAGAATAAGAGAAACAATAGGACAGGGACGGTAGGCACGTTGGTGCGCTTATGCACGCCCCTACAGACCTCTTAGGAAAGGGGTGAGGTCAATAGTAGACAGTCTAAGGTTAAATTTTTGGGGTTTGGGGAAGAAACTACAGAGTCGGGTAGAGTATTCCAGACATTGACCACTCTATTGCTGAAGTCGTATTTCCTGCAATCAAGTTTGGTGCGGTTAACTTTGAGTTTGTATCTATTGTGTGCTCTTGTGTTGTTATGGTTGAATCTTAGCTAGGGATTTCCCAAACCCCTGCAAACCCCATCGCCCACCTCTGATACCAATACACTGTCTCTCCTCCTGACTTTGCGTTTCGGTCAAAATGTGAATACCCACCAAACATTGGAGGTCCTCCCAAAACCATCTGACTTCACACAGCCAAAGCCAAGCAATGTTGATGCATTCAAAGCTACGAAGACACCTTCCAACTGCAGGGTGGATGATGGCAAAAAAATAAATAACCAGAAGCTCTAGGGGTCAAGAAAGCCCCGATCACAGGGCTTCGATTGTCCCTAGACTCTTCTTCATTTGATCACGCTTGCAAATCAAAGTAGGTTTTCATGGTTAAGGATTGGTTGATTGGCTTTTCAGGGGAGCTTTTAAGTGCCAAATCTTATGGCTGAGGGCAAAATTCAAGTGGTCTTAGCTGTGACTTTGTTTGAGAAGGAGCCAGTCTTCTTGGGATGCGGATGAACCTAACATTATTATTGTTGCTCGTATATCAATGTCTTCGCCATTGCAATGCAGCCTCTTTTAATCTGAAGGAGTCCCACGGAAGTAATTTCTTCTTGGTATTTTTGGTTTTCAAGTCATGTGTGGAAAGAGGGACATACAGTACAGGTTAGTCTTTGACTTATGACCACAATTGAACCCAGAATTTAGGTTGATTAGGTGCGTTTCGTCCCATTTTACGAGCTTGCTTGCCATCGTTGTTAAGTGAATCACTGCAGTTGTTAAATCAGTACCACGGTTGCTAAGTGAATCTGGCTTCCCCGTTGATTTTGCTTGTCAGAAAGTCACAAAAGACCCCAGAACACTGCAACTGTCATAAATACGAGTCAAATGTCAAGCATCCGAATGTAAATTACATGACCCTGAGGATGTTGCAATGGTCATAAGTGTGAAAAATGGTCATAAGTCACTTTTTTCAGTGCTGTTGTAACTTTGAATGGTCACTGAACAAACTGTTGTAAGTTCAGGGACTGACTCTATAGTGAAAGATAAGGGCATGCATGCCTCCTTTGCACAATCCCACAATTAAGATGAAGTGCTCAATTTCGCCAGTGATTTCTTCCCCTAGTGGGAGAAAGTAATTTCCTCTTTATCAAATGAAGGAAAGCAGTTTTAATAATATAGGCGACATGTCCAGCAGATAGTTTGACATTGACCCCAGAACTATTTAGTATCCTATGACTGTCACTGAGTGTGGAATCTTATGGTTTATGATGATTGTATTTTATGATGTTGGTCATGATTTATCACTTATATGTACACGGAGAGCTTATGCAGTGCAGGAGAAAAATTCCTTGTGTGTCCAATCACCCTTGGCCAAAAAAGAATTCTATTCTATTCTATTCTATTCTATTCTATTCTATTCTATTCTATTCTATTCTATTCTATTCTATTCTATTCTATTCTTGATTTTATTCTATTCTATTCTTGATTCTATTCTATTCTATTCTTGATTTTATTCTATTCTATTCTTGATTCTATTCTATTTGTGATTCTATTCTATTCTATTCTATTCTATTCTATTCTATTCTATTCTATTCTATTCTATTCTTGATTCTATTCTATTCTATTCTATTCTTGATTCTATTCTTGATTCTATTCTATTCTATTCTATTCTATTCTATTCTATTCTATTCTATTCTATTCTATTCTATTCTATTCTAGATTCTATTCTATTCTATTCTATTCTATTCTATTCTATTCTATTCTATTCTATTCTATTCTATTCTATTCTATTCTTGATTCTATTCTATTCTATTCTATTCTAATCTTGATTCTATTCTATTCCATTCTATTCTATTCCATTCCACTCCACTCCACTCCATATATTCTATTCTATTCTATTCTATTCTATTCTATTCCAGTCCATTCCATTCCATTCTATACTATTCCATTCTATACTATTCCATTCCATTCCATTCCATTCTATTCTATTCTTTCTTATTTCTACTCTACTCTACTCTACTCACTCTACTCTACTCTACTCTACTCTACTCTACTCTACTCTATCCTCCTAGGATGACTTCCTTCTTCTGGGGAGAGCCATGCCACCGGCTCCAGCAGTGCATAAAAATTGAAGGAGAAAAACGCGAAGGATAAAATAAGCATACATCAGAAATGGGGTCAGGAACCTAATTTCACAGTGATACCCTCGTAATTTGGCTCTGAAGGTTTTGTTTTTGTTTTTTGTTTTGGTCCATTCCAAATTCCTCTGGAAGAGAAAACTCAGCCATGCTGACAGCCCAGCTGCAGCGAGGGAAAAAAAGAAAAGAAATCCAGCTATTTCTGAGATATGCTGGCTGTCAGCGAGTGAGATTCCGATATTTATAGCATAGTTTACTAATACATTACTGGCTGTCACCGTGAAATAAGTGACGTCCTTACACGCTGAATGGAGTCCGTCCAAAGGTGTCAGCGTCAGGCAAGGAGATAAGGAGACCCCCGTAATTAGTACATTCATCTTTTTTATGATATCATTTTTCAGACATATATGATCATAATGTAAATGAGAGATAAAGGAGGCTGGGTGGAAAACAGAATTAATTCCAAGGAGGTCAATCAGTCTGCAGTAATGGCATTACAAGCACGGGATAATTTATGCTAACATTCCGGTCTGGTTTTTCTTGCCAGTTTCTGATTACGACAAGCCGCCTCTGTTTTTTTTCCTCTTCTTCTTCTTTCTTTTTCATTTTTCCCCCCTTCTTTCTATCCCTTGAAAATCAGCCTGGGTGATAACGGAATGCCTGGCCTCCTAATGAAATTCATTTGTGGTACAAAAACGCGAGCAAATCCAACAAGGACTGTTACAGGCCTTAATGGCGTTCTATGGATTATTGATTTTTGATTTCGTTCCTCCTCTGTAGAAGCCCATTTTCACAGCACCATTAGCTCCATAACGATTAGAGACAAAAAGTTAATTATGTAATTATAAAGCCAATAACCGGCTTGTCTGGTTTACTTTGCTTTAGCCAGTTTAAACATTATCTTCCTCCTGCACATCATAAGAAGCGGGAGGGAGGGGTGGATGTGAGAAGAAAGATTAACGCCGGCAAAGCAGATGTAAAATTTAATTCTCCCAGCCAGGGCTGTCTCAAGAAAGCCATTAACTAATCACAACATTTTTCCTCTATTAAATTCACGACTGCCACTTCACACACAAAAGGTGGGGAAAGGTGGCATTGGAATTTTCCATTTTTATTGACTGAAACGTAGCTTCAGCCTCGGGCATCTCCGATAAACTATTAAATGGGATGCCCTTCATCTATTTGAAAATGAAAAGCTGGGAGAAAGAGAAAGAGAAAGAGAGAGAGAGATAGAGAGAGGGGGGGGAGAGAATAAATATATGATGTTGTTTTCAAGATCAACCAAGAGGCTGTTTTTTCTCTCTCTCTTCTATTTCACCTTGAAAATGAGACTACCTTTAAACAGAAGGTTGACCAGGGACAGCCCAGGATTGCAAAGCTAATCGGAGGTCCTCTTAAGCCTGCATATTTGAAGAATGCTTAAGTGAATCTCAGCTTGGCTTCTGCTGCTGTAATTGTTTGCAGCAAATGTTTGCCAAGACAGAGGGGGGAATAACAATTCCAAACAGCATCTGTCGGAGTACCAAAAAAAATGGCCGCCCTATATTTTTGCATGTTTCTTTTTTTAAATTCCTGCCATTGCCTTCCAGAGAAAACCAAAAAAACAGGAATCCCAGTGAAACATACCTAGGAGAGAAAATATATAAATTTGTGTCTGCGGGAGAATAGGTATTATGCAGGCCCTATGCACATCGCAAAACTATTTAATAACTTCTGAGCTTCAAGTTTGTTTTATGCAGAATTTTTTCAGAGGTGGGATAGTGGGTTTCCCCATTGACTTTGCTTGTCAGAAGGACACTGCCAATTGTCATAAATACGACCCAGTTGCCAAGCATCTCATACTTTGATCAAATGATCATGGGCCCTAAGATGAAAAATGATCATAAATCCCTTTTTTCCAGTGTTGTTGTAACTTCACCAACAGTCACTAAATGGACTGTTGCAAGTCAAGGACTACCTATAGATAGAGGGGTAGAATCAAGATCATGTTCATACTACTTTGTAATGCCTTGGTAAGGCCACGCTTGGAAAACGGCATTCTGTTTTGGTCACCATGATATAAAAAAGTTGTTGAGACTCTAGAAAGAGTACAGAGAAGAGCAAAAAAGAGGATTAGGGGACTGGAGGCTAAAACGTATGAAGAACTGGTTATGTCTAGTCTGGTGAAGAGAGGGACCAGAGGAGACATGATAGCAGTCTTCCAGTATCTCAGGGGCTTCCCCAAAGCAGAGGGAGTCAAGCTATTCTCCAAAGCACCTGAGGGCGGTACCAGAAGCAACTGATGGAAACTAATCAAGGAGAGAAGCAACTTAGAACTAAGGAGAAATTTCCTAAAAGTGAGAACAATTCATCAGTGGAACAACTTGCCTCCAGAAGTTGTAAATGCTCCAACAATGGAAGTTTTTAAGAAGAGACTGGGTAGCCATTTGTCTGAAGAGGTGTAGGGTTTCCTGCCTTGGCAAGGGGTTGGTCTAGAAGACCTCCAAGGTTCCTTCCAACTCTGTTTATTCTATTCTATTCTATTCTATTCTATTCTATTCTATTCTATTCTATTCTATTCTATTCTATTCTACTCTACTCTACTCTACTCTACTCTACTCTACTCTACTCTATTCTATTCTATTCTATTTTCCATCCTTCTATTCTATTTTTTATTCCGTTCTGTTCTATTCTATTCTATAGTTTACCAGCCAGCCTGCAAATAGTTTTAGAGAGTTGTTTTCTTTAATCTTTCATTTTCTTTGCTTGGTGTAAAATTGAGCTACATCTCTACCTTAAAATTCCAACTGTTGCACATATTACCTGTTCACTGGCCCAAAGAAACATATTCAGTTCAAAAACAGTTATTCCCTTATTTGTTCTTTCAAAAAGGCCATCTCCCAGCTGTTCCCACATGTATGCGCCACCCATACTGACCAATGCCAAGAGGTGAGTGGAGCCTCTGTCATCACTTACTGATTTAACATTGACACCAATGCCTATTTTTGTCAACCATCATCCCTCCCCATCTCAAAATCGCTCTGCTTCACTGCCCGGTTTGGAGCCACTTAGGAATTAAAAGGACACAGATTGTCGGTCAATAAAAGCTTTCTTTTCTTAAAAAGGTAAACTTTAGCTTGTCAATCAGTTCTGAGCTTCTCAGAAACCGTCTTCCAGTGAGCCGGTCCAAGAAAGCCATTGTCTGCTCGCAAGACTCAAGTTCAAGCCAACAATTCTCTCCTTGTGCTGGCATTTCAATCTAACCACCATGGGACATTTCATCCTAGTCAAAATAAAATATTTTACTGGCAACTGTGTTCACTGATATCACAAGCTCTCGATTCAGTCGCTGCTATCTTCATGTAAGGCTGGAAGAAAACGAAATGCTCTGATATAATACATGGTCCCGTGTTTCCTTGGATGTAGTAGACATCTAAAATGAAAACTTTTATGACAATGCATGCCTGGTTGTGTAGGAGTCTGTAGTTATCTACACTGTAGACGAATGATGAGGAAATAAATTTAAGGCTACCAACAAAAGTAATATCAAGGGCAGATGCAAAGGTTCGGCTTGTGTCAATGAGATGTATCAATTTCATGGTGAGAAGAAACTTAAATCTTTTAGGTGGTAGCTCCTGTCATTAACTCTTTCCACTTCTTGAGAATTTGCTTCTACACCGATGAGATTTAAAAGAGATCTTTGATCGGCCTTAAAATGAAACTGTCCCTGAGCTTCATACCTCTTGGTGCATAGCATAAAACGGCTGAATAATGGCTGCCATTTTATCAACAGTACTCAATGATTTTGAGTACCGTTTATTAATACTGTTTAATATTAATAATACTCAGTGATTTTGCTTTTAAGTTCTACAGTGGTCCTTGTCTTACAACAAGTCCATTATGTAACTATTTAAAGGTACAACAGCACTGAAAAAAGAGACTAATGACCATTTTCACACTTATGACCACTGCAGCTTTTCCTGATCAAAATTCAGACACTCAGTAACTGACTCATATTTACGACAGTTGTGATGTCCCTTTTGTAAACTTCTGACCAGCAAAGTCAACTCACCTTATAACTTGACTTAACCAGGGGTGGGATGCTACTGGTTCTGCCCAGTTCTATAGAACCGGTAGCTCTGAAGAGCAGCAGACACCGAACCCGTTCTGTGTTTGCTGCTATTTGGCTGCATGCCCGCCCGGGCTCTTGGCTGTCCTTTATTTCCTGCTTTTTCCACCTTAGCTGCTTTGTGCGGCACAGCTGAGGTGGAAAAAGCAGGGAAAAAGAGGCTTTTCAAACGCTGCACACCTGCATGCAGTGCTTTTCAGCTGTCCGGGCGGCACAGCTTAAGGTTGTTTTACACGCACACCCAGTGTGTGTCATGCGCGTGCAAAACATAGTCACCGAACCGGTAGTAACACCAGTTGAATCCCACCCCTGGGCTTAACAACTTCAGTGATTCACTTAAATGTGGCAAGGAAGGTTGTAAAATGGCACAAAGCTGACTCGCAACCACCTTGCTTAGCAACAGAGATTTTGGGCTCAATTGTGGTCATAGGTCCAGGACTATCTGCACTATGAATAACCTTCAGTCTTTATTTTTCAAAACCGATAAAACAACCAGAAAGTTTCACTGCACTGGACGAAAAAAACTTATGAATATGTTGATGTGGATTATACAAGCAAATGAAGCTGAACCATTTTGCTGTTAGCTCCCAAACCCTGCCCCGTTTCTTGAAAACGTGGCATTTCAGTAAAATTTTGGAGATTGCTTGAGGGAAGAGGAAACTGTGCTTCCTGCAAAGAAATTGTGACAACTTTGTCCTCTTAAATCAGTGGCATGGAGGAACTCTTCAAGGAGGCTTCATTCCTTAGGTCAAATGATCTCTCTCCATGGAGGCGAGTGGGTCTTAATGTGATAATTTGATAGACAGAAGCAACAAGAGGTGGCAGGATATACTATATCTTTCCCCCCTACAATCAAAAATGTTTCTTCTTCCTGCTGACAGTTTAACATTCTTGGGATGATTGTATCATTCTCACCCCTGCTTTAAAATTTGGCACATGGGATCGACTGTTCTATTTATTTATCAAGATCATGTGAAGTACTAGTAATCTCTCTATATAAAAGCAAAATACCACTCATGCATCATCACAAAATCTCCAGAACCATAAAGCCTACCAACTTGAAACTTGGCATGTATGTTCCTCTTGGCTTCTAGGCACTCACTAAGAAAAGATTTTTCAAAATGACCATCAGGGCATTAATATTTCATATATTGTTATTATTAACATGCTCTGATGCTAAGGAGTTCTACTCCCCTTCCCCACTGAAAAGAAATCTGTTCTAAATGCAAAACACAAGCAGAGGAGAGGAGTTTCAATTTCAGTTTTAGTTTCACAGCCAACCTGCTTTAGCACAGAACAGTTGAGCTAAGCCACGCCCAGGCTCCTTGCTGTCTCATTCTTGCTCACACAGCAAATACTGCTTCAGTTTCCAAACAACCCTCAACTCTCTCACACACTGACAGGATGCTAGCCAGATGAATACCGATGGATGCTGGTAGGCAGAGGCACAATTTTCCCCCTTATTTTCCTCCCCAAAAACTAAGCCCGACCACATAGTTTCATAGTGAAGCACATTATAAAGCCTTAGTAAGACCACACCTGGAATACTACACCTGATCACTGCATTATAAAAAAAATATGTTGAGATTCTGGAAAGGGTGCAGAGAAGAGCAATGATTAGGGGCCTGGAGGTTAAAAAAATACAAACAATGGTTGCAAGAATTGATATGTCTAGTCTAGTGGACCAGGTGAGATATGATAACAGTGTTCCAATATTTGAGAGGTGGCCACAAAGAAGATAGGACCAACCCATTCTCCAAAATAACCTGAAGGCAGGAGAAGAAACAGTGGGTAGAAACTAATCAAGGAGAGATCTAATCCAGAACTAAGGAGAGATTTCCTGACAGTGAGCATAATCAACCCATGGAACAGAAGTTGCCTTCAGAAGTTGTGGGATCTTAATCACTGGAAACTTTTAAGAAGAGACTGGACAGCCAACTGTCTCAAATAGTATAGGTTCTCCTGCCTTGTCTGAAACTGAAGCAGTATTTGCTGTGTGAGCAAGAATGAGACAGCAAGGAGCCTGGGCGTGGCTTAGCTCAACTGTTCTGTGCTAAAGTCAAACCCCCTAGTGAAATATCTTATTTCTTTGGACAATAGCTGTGGCATTTTTTTCTTTTTCTTCTCTTGCTCCCTCTTGCATCCTTGGCTTTTGGTAAAAAAAAAGGGGCTCCCTTGCTAAATCTCATCTCCCTAATTTTGTCCCTTATCCTCAGCCATGTCCTGACTCCAGTTCCCCCCACATACACCACCAACAACAACCTCCTTCCTCTCTCCACTGACACTCCGCTCTGCCTGATCTTTGTGGCAAAATGTGCTTGGTGCAACCAGTTTGACATTTCCTGACATTTCATGAACTAATTACACTACAAATAATTAAGCATGTTCACATCTGTAACAAACGAAGGCAAAATGGTTGTCAGCAGCAATGACTGATGACCTCTGGGAGACTTTATCTGATGAGCTTCTCTTCAATCACTCCCACCTCCGCCCTTTCAAAGCCTCCCCTAACTCTGCAAGGAACTTAGATGCCCCTTGTGTTTTAAACAACACTTTTAGTCTTTTCCATCCAATCTACCAATAGGGGAGGGAGAGAGAGAGAGAGAAAGAGAGAGAGAGAGAGAGAGAGAGAGATGCAATAACTTGCTTGCATTCGCTTCTCTCTCCTAACCCAGCAAAGGAAACAACAGCAAGAAAACAAGATACCTGACAAATTGGATAGAAGAAAAATTGGTCTAGTTCATGTTTTATTATAAATCTAACCTTAATCTATATTTCCAAAGCCAACACGCAAATGGAAACAGTCATTCCTCTCCGGTTATAATCCCCTAGAATCTCACGCTCCCCCTTTCCATCATGGGTAAGTTAGCAAAAAGGTTTCCTGAGTTCACAGCTCAATATGACTGCATTGGTAGATGCAAAAAAGCACATAGAACGAAACCCAAAAAATCAGGCTCCATCGAAGTCAAACAGGTCCTAGTTCTGCATCCTGATGGAAGGACTCTGAAGATGGACCAGAAAATTTAGGAATAATTAAACGTAGAAGAAATACTCAAACTTCACACTTTACTTCCTAGCCTGCAAACTTTCCATTTGATTTTTAGTGGATAGGAATATAAAAAGATGAATGTTAAATCTCTTCTTTCTTCTCCTCCTCCTCCTTTCTTCTTCTTTCTCCTCCTTTCTTCTTTCTCCACCACCTCCTCCTTTATTCTTTATTCTTTATCCTCCTCCTCCTTTTTCTCCTCCTCCTCCTCCTCCTCCTCCTCCTCCTCCTCCTCCTCCTCCTCCTCCTCCTCCTCCTCCTCCCTTATTTCTTCCTTTTCCTTTCATCCAAATGAACATCACAATCTAATTAACTGACCCCAATGAGAGTCTTCAACAATGATGATTTATCAGGGAGAGAAAAGACACCCTCTTCGTGAACCTGTAGATGCCAGAGTATTTGCAAGTTCTGATTTTATTTGAAAAGCGCTTAGATTTGATCCATCGATGAATCTGTCAGTTCAAACTCGCCTAGTAAATTTGCATAGGGCCTGATTCTAAATGTTTTCTATTTGGGGGCAAAAAAAAAAAACAAAAAACGAATCCTTCTGAATAAGAGAGTCTCGCTCCTAAATAAACATACAGTTATGAGTGTAATTTATCTTTGCTGCATATATTTGTGCAAGCTGTTTGAACTCTTGAACCATTTAAGAGCTTTGGCAAAGGCGGAATAAAACAAATTATTGTTGGGTTAGCATCAGATTTCTTCACTGAGCAGCAAAAGGAAGCAGATCTATTCTTTAACACTCAACTGTTCTTCCTGAGGACAAGGGCTCCCTTCACTCCCAAAGGGTCTAATAGGGAAATCATTTGTCTTAAAGACTCAAAAACATTTCACGTCTGATTAGTGAACAACATATTACTTTTTTTTTTTTTTTTAAAAAAAAAGTCTTATTAGCCTTCTAGTTAATACACTGCATCTTTGCTGAAGCTTATGTACTCTGGAAGGGAGAAACACTCCAAAACTAATTATTTGTACTCAAAAGGCTAGGAAATGTTATTCTTGGGGACCAAGTAGCTATCAATCCATCATCCCATCTGCCAGCTACAAGTGTTCCTTTTCAGCAATCCTCTACCATAGAAATTAAAATGTAAGAAATGTGAAGTATTAGTACCGCTTTATGAAACCTTAGTAAGGCCACAACTGGAATATTGCATCCACTTTCCCCCCCAAAAAAGAAAAAGTTGAGACTTTGGAAAAAGTTGCATAGAAGAGCCACTAAGAGGATTAAAGACCTGGAGACTAAAGTATATGAACAGCGGTTGCAGGATTTAGCTATAGCTAGTGTAGAGAAAAGAAGGACTTAGGGGCAGTGGTGGGATTCAAAAAAATTTACTACCGGCTTGGTGGATGTGGAAGGGGAAGGACACTGTAAAATCTCCAGTCAGATGTGGTATTTGCCAGTTACTACTCAACATTTCCACTACTGGTTCTCCAGAATTGGTCAGAACCTGTTGAATACCACCTCCAATATTTGAGGGGCTGCCACAAAGGCAATTGGCCCAAAATTACTCAGGCAGCTTTCATGCCTAAAGTGGGTCTAGAATTGTTGTGGTTAGCTGGCAGCAGGTGTGGACGGTGGAGGAGAGCGAGAACTCGGATGAGGGGCTGGGACCATCAGGGAGTGGACTGCTGCCTTCAGGGATTGTGGGGGCTGGCAGCAGCAATGAGGAGGTTCCCGAGGAGCCTGTGCCAAGTGCACATGAGCACAGGATGATTCGTTGAAGAGAACAGCTGGAGCAGCACAGGTGACTCGGGAGTAAGGATACAACATAATGGCCCCTCCCTCCAGGGAATATAAGCCCGGTTTCAAAAGGTTTTTGCCTTTGCAGAAGGCAAAAACGCTCTAAGGACCCAGCATTATGTATAGAGACTCCCGGCTTCTCTGAAGAATTCTGTCAAGGCTTTTCGGGTTGGACTAATTGGCTGCAAGCCATCTTTTATCTACAAAGAAGTTTATTTGTAGCTTAAAGCTGTGAAGGTTTGAGTTGCTGCATTTGTTTGAGATTTTCTTGCTGGTAACAGGGTTGGGTCAGAACAAGAATTCCCAGTCTCCCATTTGCTAGCCTGGTGCCCTAACCACTAGACCAATTTAAATCCACTGAGAATGTCAAATTCTTAATCGTCAGTTAAGAACTTGCATTGTCAATCAGTTCTCAGACAGTGTCCATTTTTCTGGATTATGCCTTCCCCCCCTACCAAAAATTCAACTTTTGGTTATAGCCAGGGATGGGCTTCAAAAAAATTTAGCAAAGAGTTTTCTGCCCGGTTGCTGGGTGAGTGTGGCTGTGGTGGGTGTGGCCTAGTTGGCCTCCTGCGCCATTGTGTGGCCTCCCCTGGCTCCCTGGGCTCCAGAGGCTCTTTGGAAGTGGGAAACAGGCCCATTTCCGGCCTTCCTGAAGGCCCGTTTTTCACCCTCCCTGAGCCTCCATTGCGTGCCCTGCACTTACCTGCATCCAAAACAGGCCTCATGGGGACTCCTGGGAAAGTCAAGGTGGGGTGGGCTGGGCTGGGCCAGACAGGAGTGGGATTTGGGAGTTCTCCAAACTCCCCCTGGCTGTAGCCCTCCATGAATAAAAGCACCTGGACAGTCGTACAAGATTAGCATCATCTCCTCTTTCTTTGCTAAGCCTTTCATTCTTGCAGCTCGCTGGCTGGCAATAAATCTGTACCTCTGTGACCTTCATCCCTTCGCTTGACTTCAATATCTGCTAATTTCTTTTTGCAAAATAAATTGCATCAGCCGGGGCCACGCCGAGCCAAGCGCAGTTCAAATTGTTTCTGTTCTTTAACCGAAAATTCCTTCCTCAGATTAAATGCTGATGCACCATTCTTGGCAGAAGCCGGCTGGGCTTAATTAGATTAGAATGGATTTTTGGGGGCCCGGGATAAATACTGTATCACCATCTTCCTTGGAAAGTCAAACGGCATGTCATGGGATATTAAGAATAGGCATTTAATGTAAAAACTTGGGTTAACACATGCGTTAGAGAGGGGAAATGAGAGGCGACTTTCCAACATGCTCCTGAGACAGACGGCAGAGGGATATTAAAGGACAGGCAAGTTTGTTCTTGATTGACACAAACAGGAGGCCATTGTGGTAGAAAAGGATTGCCATAAAACGCATTCCATCGCTGATGGGAACAACGTATCATCAATTATCAGTAAAGAGCAGGCAATTGGGTTATATTACTTTGGAATAAAGTGTTCTGTGATGTTACTCTTTGTGTCTTTTTTTTAAGGTGACTAGAATATCCGTTCTTCTGCAAGAATTTTTTTTTTTTAATGGGAAATAATAGTTTGGTCAGCTGGTTGTTTTCTAGGGATCTGACTTTGTATCCTCAAATATAATGTCAGAATTCTCATACTCCGGGTCACTTTGAATTGCATGGGGCAGAGTTTCTGGGGTCTATTTTTTTTCCCTTTCTGACATGGACTTTTCTTCTTCCGGCCTTTTCTAGCTGCGAACAAGTAAATCCTGTGCATATCCTCCAAGGAGGGAAGGAGGGAGGAAAAAGGAAGAGAAGGAGAGAGGATAGAGGGAGGGAGAGAAGGAGAAAGGATGGAGGGGAAGGGAGGTGGACAAGGAAAGAAGGGAGGGAAGGAGAGAGGGGAGTAGAGGAGAGGAAGGAGAGGAGAGGAGAGGAGAGGAGGGAAGGGAAGAGGAGAGGATGGAGGGAAGAAGGAAGGGAGAGAGGGAAGGAGAAAGGATGGAGGGAAGAAGAGAGGATGGAGGGGAAGGGAGGTGGATAAGGAAAGAAGGGAGGGAGGAAGGAGAGAGGGGAGGAGAGGAAAGAGAGGAGAGGAGGGAAGGGGAGGGGGAGAGGATGGAGGGAAGGAGAGAAGATGGAGGGAAGAAGGAAGGGAGGAAGGGAGAAAGGGAAGGAGAAAGGATGGAGGGAAGGAGAGAGGATGGAGGGGAAGGGAGGTGGACAAGGAAAGAAGGGAGGGAAGGAGAGAGGGGAGGAGAGGAGAGGAAAGAGAGGAGAGGAGGGAAAGGGAGGGGGAGAGGATGGAGGGAAGAAGGAAGGGATGTGGACAAGGAAAGAAGGAAGGGAGGAAGGGAGAGAGGGAGGGGAGGAGTGGAAGGAGAGAAGAGGAGGGGAGGAGAGGAGAAGAGAGGAGAGGAGAGGAGGGAGGCAGGGGTAAAGAGCAGGGGAAGGAAGGAGAAAGAAAGAAAGAACCCTAATCCTACTAAAACATATGGTTCACATATAGTAAAAAAAAAAATATTGTTTTGACTAGCTCTTGAGATAAGCTGATCTTTATATTCTTAAAGAAAACCTTGTGAATTCTTGCTATATTGAACAATTTATTGTATAACTTATAACTTTATAATTTTCTGGTGTTTTTTTTTTTAAATGACGTTATTGCCAAGGAGTTATTGCCAAAAAAGAATAAAAAAAACGTACCTCTTTAATTTGTATAACTGTAAAAAAAATTGTCCCTTTTCTCACATTCTCCCTGCAGTGTTTTCCGCAGTGTGCATTGAGACGTGATCCCTTTTCTGACTTTTGAAAAGCCCATCTTGAAATCTAGAACCAGAGGTGGGATTCAGCAGGTTCTGACCAGTTCTGGAGAATTGGTAGCGGAAATTTTGAGTAGTTCAGAGAACTGGCCAATCCCGCCTCTGACTGGCCCCGCCAACCCCATCTCTTCTCTGCCTCCCATTGAGTCCCAGCTGATCGGCTCGGTCTTCTTTGGTTGCCCTGCACAGGAGACTGGAGCTGGAAAGCAGGTTAGTGGGGTGGGGAGGGAAGGGGGATTTTGCAGTAACCTTCCCCTGCCACACCCAGCCACGCCCACAGAACCAGTAGTAATTTTTTTTGAATCCCACCACTGTCTAGAATGGTCTTCAACATCCTATTTGAAGGTCTAACGTGACTAGGAAATGCAAATATTCCCCCATCCCAAACCAGATAAAAGCCTACACTAAAATGTAGAAGGGTTTTCCCAGGAATCCTCCTCTATTGGATGAATTCTGATTCACCACATGGACTCTCTGAGTGTAGAAATCCCCACAGCATAACTTCTACACACAAACAACTTATTCATACAAATGTCCACCCAACACATTTATTAAGGAGGAAGCAAATGGATGTGTTTTTACCGGTGGGGTGGGATAACCCATGTGAACCCATCCATACATTCCTTCAACATATAGAGAGAGTTGTATGTAGGAACAACGAAGCATCAATGCTTTCCTTGGAAGAGGTCCTAACTTATAAAAGGTTCTGAATTTACAAGCTGTCAAGCATTTCTACTTGAACCTCACCCAAGAGATGTGACATGTGCAAAGTTGGAGTTTTGTCTCATGGTTTGGGTCAAAATTCATCAGATCCAATTATTGAAATCTTCCTTCTTAAGCTTAAGATCTCTTCTCTTCTCTTCTCTTCTCTTCTCTTCTCTTCTCTTCTCTTCTCTTCTCTTCCCTTCCTTCCCTTCCCTTCCCTTCCCTTCCCTTCCCTTCCCTTCCCTACCCTTCTCCTCCCTTCCCTTTTTAAAACATTTCCCACCCCTGAGTTTGAAGGCGTCTCCTTTTTGGGATAATCTGACCTGTGTGAAGGATTTCAAATATACAGCAGTTACATCAAAGGTTTTGGCAAGGATATTATGATTCTATTCTTAGCCTTAAGGCTCCGTCCAAAAGAGCTAACCCATATCTGCTAGTGTGTGTGTGTGTAGTGTGTTTGTGTTTGTATTTGCATAAAAGATAGAGAGGGACAGAGGGAGGGAGAGGAGCATTATTAAGAGATGGCTTTTGGAGTGTCATGTTCATTTAAGAGCTGCTATTTGAAGAGGCGGCAGCATTGAAAATCACCACTTACAGGATTGAAAATGAGACTGTATAAAAAGGTCCATGTAAATGGGTTTGTATCACATGTTTCATTCAGGAAGGCAATCAGGATAATAAGAAGTGGAAGAAGAATGTGTTAATGGTTAAGGCAGCTGCTGCATCAACCTTTCCTTTATTTGTCCTGTATCCAGATAACTTTTTAAAAAAATGATTATTGGAATTTAAAAGCAAAGAGAGGGAAAAAAATCTCCGGGAAAGAAACCATGACCTTCAAAAATCATGTTGTATTGTACCAAACGTCTTCAGCAGCCACAACAATGTAGATGCTTACAAATAAAAAATCCTAAGTAAATTTACTTATCGATCATTTTGCATTACCAAAAACCAGTCTAGTTTGTGAGAATCAGTTGTTAACATAGAGTCTGTGTGGTTGTGGTTCCTCCTGGATTTTTTTCTGAGCTTATCATGTTGGCTCCGCATCTGCTCCAAGCATTGCACCCCACCTCTTGTGCTTTTTTACACTTCTTGTAAAAATGGATTGATTTTGTTCAAGAAGATTAGTGGGTTCAGGCAAAACCTTATTGTACCAGTAAAAAGAAAAGGGTGGGGATGGGAAGGAGAGAAACTAGAATCCATTTCTCTTCTTAGAAATCCTAGATTCTTAGATAAGATCTCTTGGTATAGGAAGATCAGTGCTGTGATCCAGTAGCTGAAACAATGTACTGTAATGGTCCCATCAGGAAGTTCCTCATAGACTTGTCATCAACTTTTTCCTAAAGAGGCTAAAACATATGAAGTATGTTGCAGAAATTGGGTATGTCTTGTTTAGTGAAAAGAAGGACCAGAGGTGACATGATAGCAGTCTTCCAATATTTGAGGGGCTGCCCCAAAGAAGAGGGAGTCAAGCTATTCTCCAAAGCACCAGAAGGCAGGACAAGAAGCAACTGATGGAAACTAATCAAGGAGAGAAGCAACTTAGAACTAAGGAGAAATTTCCTGACAGAACAATTAACCAATAGAACAGTTTGCCTCCAGAAGTTGTGGATACTCCATCACTGGAAGTTTTTAAAAAGCTATTGGACAAGCCACTTCTCTGAAAGTGCAGGGGTTGGACTAGAAGACCTCCAAAGTCCCTTCTAACTCAGTTATTCTGTTATTTTGACCAGACCTATCAATGAGAGTGGCCATTAGGATGACCAAGTTCCATCATATAATATGGAAAATGCTCTTTTTGTGGAAAAAATATAAAATATATTGGCATCTCACCAATATTAAAATAATGATTGCCCTTTTTCCTTCATATTCATTCTATTAGAACATAAGTGACATCATTGCTGGGATTAAGGATACTTTAATTACATTGCCAAGCCAGTTTGAAAACCATCCAGTAGTTTGCAATATCTACAAATGCCACTCACCATATCTGCAAAATTAAATGGCATTGGTGGATGCCAGTCTGATTTTCCAGATATATTTTCAGAGGTCTATGTTTTTAGGGGCCCTAGAAGTGTAAAACAGGGGAAAAGGGGAGAAAGGGGTGAAAAAGGAAGTGGAATTAAAGCAAGTCACTTTGATAGGATATCAGGACTATTCTAGGATCATTTTATTTGTTGGTCTGTTTGTTTGTATTCTGCCTTTATTATTTTTACAAATAACTCAAAACACTTTCCAACACACTTTCCTCCTCCTATTTTCCCCACAACAACAACCCTGTGAAGGGAGTTGGGCTGAGAGAGAGTAACTGGCCTGAAGTCACTCAGTTAGTTTTCACGGCTGAGGTAGGACTTGAATTCATGATTTCCTATTTTCTAGCCTGGAGCCTTAACTACTAGACCAAACTGATTCTCCTACAATGTTTGTTGGGACAGAATATGATACTATGCAGTGGAAATGTTCTTCAGCTGTATGTACCCAGAATTATATGATCCAGATACTGACCCAGACATGTTTACTTGGACTAAGTCCCACTGATTTTCTGAGAACAATGAATCCATGGAATAGTTTGCCTCCTGGAGTTATGGGTGCTTCATTCCTGGAGGTTTTCAAATATAGACTGGACAGCCGTTTAGCCAGGATGGTATAAGGTTTCATGCCTTGGGCAAGGGGTTGTGCTGGAAGACCTCCAAGGCCCCTTCCAACCTATTATTCTGTCACGTTCAGGGAAGGAGGAGGAGGAGAGGAGGAAGAGGGGAAGAAGAAGAAGGCAGAGAAAAAGAAGAAGAAAGAGAAGAGGGAGAAAGAGAGGAGGAGGAGGAGGAGGAGGAGGAGGAGGAGGAGGAGGAGGAGGAGGAGGAGAAGAAGAAGAAGAAGAAGAAGAAGAAGAAGAAGAAGAAGAAGAAGAAGAAGAAGAAGAAGAAGAAGAAGAAGAAGAAGAAGAAGAAGAAGAAGAAGAAGAAGAAGAAGAAGAAGAAGAAGAAGAAGAAGAAGAAGAAGAAGAAGAAGAAGAAGAAGAAGAAGAAGAAGGCAGACTCAATATCTTTGAATACTCCTTTGGGGCCCATCAAGTTTTGTGGCTGACTGGACATTGTCTTTTTTGAAAGATTTTGAAGAGGAGGAAGTGGAAAGCGATCCAAGTACTAGTAAGGTTGAGGGGTCATTGGCGTTCTTTGCTTGTTGGCTAACATGGTTGACGTTACCTAGTTTGGATAATGAACCATTTGCAAGAAAACAGCCAGGTTCAGAGAGCACCAAATACCCACTCCCCTCCCACCATTTCAACCCTGAACTACAAATATTCTCCTATATTGCTACTTAGTAGGGTTGCATTTTCTGGATCCTTGCTCATTAAAGCATGAAAAAAGCAGATATTTTCAAAAGGCAATTTGCAGAGGACAATTGGGGGAGCTCAGAGAACCCTGCAAAAAAGAGCAACAGATGGAGGCTGTGTTTAAACAACCTTTCACATTAGCATTTTTAATTACCACCTCCTTATCGTAAAAGTCCAACCAAGTAGTGAAATCTGTAGATTCTGTCATTGGGCCTCTATTGTTCAACATCTCTCTCGCTCTCTCTTTCCTTTTATTCCATTTACACTCAATGAGAACTGAAAACTTCAAATCTCCAGCAAAGGTTAGGCTGATTTTCAGAGGAATTGTTTTTTTTAAGAGGTGGAAAATATATATGGCAAAGGCCCCACCACACTTCATTCTGCAGGGAGGGGGGGAAGCTTTTTTTAAAAAAGAGGGGGGAAGGATGAGAGGAGGATCTGTGATTCCCATTGATGGTTTCCCCCCCAAGTGTCCCAATTTGAGGATGTTGTGGGGGGGGGGAACACACCCCAGAGATTATCCCCTTCTGTCGAAGACTTAAAGGCTAACAACCAACCTATTGGTCTTCTGCCAGGCCCAGATTACGATAACAAGATCATGTTCCATTTTAAAAACAAGTGTTGAAACTTTTCTCACGTCACTTTTGATCCAGGTCGTGTCCCCCAAACCCTCCCCTCCCCGTGGCCGGGGGGCCCCTGAGAGGATGGGGAAGGACGGGGAGAGGGTTGGAGGGGGGTGGGTTTGCAAAGATCCATCTGAATGCCAAGCAAGAAGAAGAAGCTGGGTTTTTGAAAGGCGCCTGCTATTTGCATAAGAAGATTTGGATGAAAAGAAAAGAGCCAATGTTGCATCTGGTCATTAATATGGCTGCAAATACAACACATTGTAAGCCTATTGAAAGGGCACAAAAGGCTCGGCTAGGAGAACAGTGATCCCATTGCCATTGTTAACATTTGAATCCAAGTAATATGTTCGCTCTAGGAGTACAGTTGTTACAATTAGATATATTTTCCAGGATGGCATAAAGAGCTCGGAGTGATCGGAATGACAATCAAGTTGGCTTTTGAAGAGAGAGGAGAGTTTTTTTTAAAAAAAAATTTTTTAAAAGGCCTTTCGGGACAGCGATGATTATTTTTTGAGGATGGGGGGAAAGATTCATTTCTGGCATGAAACTCAGTTCATTAACTGCAGTACGATCACCTCGAACACAGACACACCCCAAAATTCCGTAAATAAAAATAAAATGAAACATAGAGGTCGTTGCCAAATGATGCAAAATGGGGTTTCTGGTATTCAGTCTGTACAACAAAACAGCATTTTTCACTGTTGTAAAAAAAAAAAAAAAGGATAGCTTTTATGCAAGGAGCAGTTCCTTCCTTCCTTCCTCCCTCCCTCCCTTCTACTTCTCCTTCCTACTTCGCTTCCTCCTTCCCTCCCCCCTCCCTCCTACTTTGCTTCCTCCTTCCTTCCTTCCTCCTTCCCTCCCTCCCCTTCCTCTGTCTCTCCCTCCCTCCTTCTTCTGTCCCTCCCTTCTCCCTTCCATCCCTCTCTCCCTCTGTCCTATTTTGCTTCCTCCTCCCTCCCTCCCTCCCTCCTCCTCCCCCCCTCCTCCTTCTGTCCCACCCTCCTATTTTGCTTTCCCCTTCCTTCCTTCCTCCCTCCTGCTTTGCTCCCTCCCTCCCTCTCTTTACTTCTTGCAAGTTCTTCGGAAATGTCCTGCTTTCCAAACTAAAATTCAAACCATTTGCCAACCCAAGATGTGATGGCATCTTGCTGGTGAAACAGGGAGGCCAATAAAATTCACAAATAAATAGTTTGTTGTGTGCGCGCGCACCTTTATGTTCACAGGCCCAAACCCCTGTGCAACAGAATTGAGGGGGAAATAAACCCTGGGCCCCGTGATTCCATCTCCTCTCCCATGCTCCTAGATTTTATTTAATTTATTTAATCAAGCTGGGAATGCTGGCTCCAGATTTATCTCCTCCCACCGAGATAAGCAGGAGTCGCATTTATTTGTCAGCTCATGTGAAATGCGGCTCCTGTTCCCACAATAAACACATTGTTTGGAGGGGCAGTCAAAACTTCTGGCTGCAGAAGAAGGTCCGAGTCGAGTCGTGTTTCATTCACTGCTCCTTCTTCGGTCCTCCCCCTTCTCCTCCTCCTCCTTCTTCTTCTCCTTTCTTTTTTACTTTCCATCCCTCAGAGAAGACATCAAAGACCCCAAAGATGCATCTTCTTTTGTCTCCTTGGCTCTCTTGAGTCTCAACATGTGGTTTTTGCAGTCCCAACTCCGGCACCTTTTAACCTATTCTGTTCAGCTTAAGCCTTAACTCCATCTGAACATTAGGGAAACTATAGTAACCAATAATCTGCCTGCAACACAATAGAAGCTATGTATCTTGTCACACAAGAGTTGTTCATGATCACCATTCTAGACAAGTTTCTTTACAGGGCTGGGGGGGCGGCTCTTTTCATGGAGGGGGGCCCACAACCTCGCCGAAAAGTTGTCAAAAGAAGACGGTCCCACTTTCTTTCCCCTTGGGCCCAGTGCATTTCGGAGCATAGAAAATGTGGGGTGCTGATCTAGGCTGCTAATTTAACTTTTACCGGTTGGACCTCCCCCTCCTCCAAAAAAACAAAAACAAAAAACGTGGGCTCCAATGCATGCACGCACATGCCTTACACTGTCTGTTGCACAAGGATTGTTTTTGCTTTGTTGGTTTTGGGTTCCCGGTCGCTTTTGGCTTCATAAAAATACAAATAATACATTCCCCCACCCCCAAAATCAGAGAGACTTGAAAACAGTTTTTGTGAGAATCCCAAAGGTGCTTTTTCCAAAAGGCAATTGGACTTTCTTGGTTTTTTTTTTTCCCTTTTGAAAATGTTTCACTTCTCACCCAAGAAGCTTCTTCAATTCAACTGAAGGCACTTGTTGGGTGAGAAGTGAAAAGTTTTCAAAGAAAAAAAACAAAGAAAGTCCAGTTGCCTTTTGGGAAAAGCACCTTTGGGGCAACCATGACCTGGAGGATTGAGAAGCTCCATAGACATTTTATTTTATGATCTTCTTCTTCTTCTTCTTCTTCTTCTTCTTCTTCTTCTTCTTCTTCTTCTTCTTCTTCTTCTTCTTCTTCTTCTTCTTCTTCTTCTTCTTCTTCTTCTTCTTCTTCTTCTTCTCCTCCTCCTCCTCCTCCTCCTCCTCCTCCTCCTCCTCCTCCTCCTCCTCCTCCTCCTATTTCTTCTTCTTTGCTTCTCCTCCTCCTCTTTCTTTCTCTTTCTCCTTCTCCTTCTCCCCTCCTCCTCCCCCCCCTCCTCCTCCTTCTTTTTCTTCTTCCTCTTCTTCTTCCTCCTCTTCTTCCTGCTGCTGCTGCTCCTCCTCTCACTTTTTAGCATTAAACCAACACTGAAGAAGTTTGGAAAATCAAAGAGTTTGTTGTACAAAACTCCATTCAAAAGGATCCAACATCCCAGGCAACTGGCACCCATCTGCTTTTGGCCACTTGGCATATTTGGTCATTTACTAGATGACTATGAAGATCAAATGGGTTCAGCTTCTTCTCCTTAACCAGCAGGCAAAAGAACATCAAAAAGGTGTAAATTTCATTCCCCCAGTTTTGATGAAGTCAAGCATGAAATGAAACGTAATACTCTCAAGTGGCCAAGGGCTTTGAGACCATTGAGGGTGTTACTTCTGCTTCACAAAGCCCAATCAGCCGACAGCAAGTTGAACAAGCTAAGAAGAGAGTTTTAAGGGAGCCAGATGGACGGTTTTGACTATGGTTGAAAAGACAGCTTAGTGCTGGCCTCTTCAAGCCAAAGCAAAGCAATGTGAGAAATCCACACCTTCTGTCTCCGGCTTTTCTCCCTCCTCCCTCCTAGCGGTAGCAGCGGGCCCTACACAATTATGATTTAAAACAACCCCACACAACGAACAACCAGTGTTAGCCCACCTACCATCGATCAGATGCTGCTTAATAAGCAGGGGGACAAAAAGAAATGTATTTATTTCCAAGAACATGTTATTGATTTAATGGGCCCTTTCATAGCCATAGAAGTCTCCAGAAGTCTGTAGGGATGTAATCAGAAACTCAATAGGTTAGATTTTATTTTAATTTGGCCAGAACTGATCTCAGGATTGTAGCTCTGCTCGAAATCTAACTGACTTGTGGACGAGTCAGGAAGTGTAACACAAGTTGTATTTCAGACTGTAGCCGTTTCCTTCCAAAATTCCAGCTAATTGCTTTTGTAGAAAGTTAAGGAAGACCCTTCAAAACCACCCAGCACCTGATCTAATGGTAGTTTGATTGTGATAGGAGAAGGTCCCCTTTCTCTCTTTTGTTAAATAGACACTTCCACCCCCTCTACATTACATACAACATCCCTCCTGCTTTCATCCCCCACTTCTCCCCCCCCCCATTACATCCCCAAATTTAAATGCTCCGGCCACTCTGGCTTTTTTGAATAGAATCAAGTGGCTTTGATAAAGACTTAATAGAATCTTTAATACTTCTAACAATCCACTCCCATTGAACTGCATTAAGTAGATATTATGATAGGACAAAGGGCTAAATAGCTCAACATCAAGCTCATTAGGCATGCAGGGAAGACCTGGGCTGTTTTATGGGCCAGCCTATTGTTAGGACACTCCCAAGGTTGACTTTAAATTGCAAATGATACCATGAAAGAGTAGAAAGGAATTGGAAGGTTGGTTCTTTCTTTCTTTCTTTCTTTCTTTCTTTCTTTCTTTCTTTCTTTCTTTCTTTCTTTCTTTCTTTCTTTCTTTCTTTCTTTCTTTCTTTCTTTCTTTCTTTCTTTCTTTCTTTCTCTCTCTCTCTCTCTTTCTCTCTCTCTCTCTCTTACTTTCTTTCTTTCTCTCTCTCTTTCTCTTTCTTTCTTTTCCTTCCTTCCTTCCTTTTTTCCTCTTTCCTCTTTTATTTTTTCTTTTTCTTTCCCTTTCCTTTTTTTGCCTTCCCTTCCCCCTTTCTTCCCTTCCCTTCCCCTTCTTCCTTTCCTTTTTCCCTTTTCCTTCCTTTTCCTTTCCTTTCTCCCTCCTTCCCTCCTCCTCCTCCTCCTCCTCCTCATTCTTCTTGTCCTTCTTTCCTCTACTTCCTCCTTCTTCCTCCTCCCAAACCAAAATGTTTTTTCAGCTCTCTCAAAGAGCAAGCCACTGCTGAAATGGCTCTGACCATAGGGAGTGATCAGATATGATTAATTCATGGCATGAATCACAACTTGAGAGCTGAGTACCACCACTCCAATTTCTTTTCTCTCTCTTTTCCCTACCTGTCATCCTCTCTACTTGTGACATCAGGATATAAAAAAATATATAATTTGCAAGGTTTAATAAGAGTACATAATACATAACTCTGTGCTGACACATTTGAACAAATTGGAAAGGTTTTCCAGTTGTCAGGGAATTAAAAATCATGATCCTTTAGTATCGGTCAAAAAAAAAAAAAAAACCAGAACAAAACAAAACAAAAAGCATCCTTGAAAAACCTGTGTAAGCAAAAGCAAGACATTTATAGTGCCAATTCATATCTTTCATTTGAATGATTTCGCTCCCTTCTCATTCTTTGCATCCTCTGGTATAATCAAAAGTGAGATTTCTACAAAATTTACTTGATTCTCAGATAGATAGATAGATAGATAGATAGATAGATAGATAGATAGATAGATAGATAGATAGATATAAAAATCACTTGTATTTAATATGCACAAAGGCTTACTCACTGGAAGGATGTATCTGTGAATGAAAGGAAACACCAAGCCATGCTGCCGATGGACTCTTTCAGTCTCTGATTTCAACAATGGCTAAGCTGACATCAATTTATTAAGAAATAGAGCTGATAGTGACAAGAAAGTTTATTAAAATTAACGATCAGTAAACTCCTTTAGCATCACAACCCTTTGTCTTCTATTGGTATGTGTGTGAAGGCAGATAGACTGGTTAAGCAGTTCCATAAGCCATGGGGATCCCCTGGGGGAGGAAGTGGATGTTAGCTTGTGCCTTATTAACTTCTCTGTGTTTTTTCCTTGTCTTCTTCCAGCTCCTTTTCAATTATGGTGGTGTGGGGGGTACCTGTCAGCCCTGAAGCTGGCCTGACTGAGGCCATTTTGAGACTTCAGTGCTGACACACTGGAGAAGAGCAACAGGGAGGGGGGAATAGAGATAGTTGGGGTTTGTAGTCAAAACAAAATACTTTCTCTTGAGAACCAAGGACATTTCTGCAGTTGCTCGGAAGGAGGGGATTGGAGTCACCTAGCAACTAGACAGTATCCTGATTTGGACCATGTGACTGATTGATTTAAGAAAGTGAAAAACTTAAAACTTACTTTTAATTAGGGCGAAAACCACAGGGAATATTCAGAGTCAGTTTTCATCATTCTATTCCAATATGAAATATCCAATAAACTTATTCTTTGAGGAATCTACCTGCCTCAGAGTTTTGTTTGCCATGGGTATGTTACTTGGAACCCTGACAATGTGAACTTGCCATCCAGTAACTTCCAAAGGTAAATTAGGAAACATGATCACCTTCATATGGACAGTTCTATGTTCCTTGGTCTCAAAACGATGCTATAGAGCACTGCACACCAGAACATTGGACACACAAGGAATTTGTCTTGGTGCAAATGCTCTCAGTATACATAAAAGAAAAGATACATTCATCAAGAGTCAAGAATCATCAGGTACAACACTTAATAATAGCCATAGGGTACAATAAGCAATCAAATCATACTAGGAAACAGTCCATATAAATCATTAGGATACAAGCGACAAAGTTACAGTCATACAGTCACAAGTGGGAGGAGATGGGTGATAGGGAGTGATGAGAAGATTAATAGTAATAGTAGTGCAGACTTTGTAAATAGTTGGATAGCATTGAGGAAATTATTCGTTTAGCAGAGTGATGGCATTTGGGAAAAAACTGTTCTTGTGTCTAGTTGTTCTGGTGTGCAGTGCTCTGTAGGGTCGTTTTGAGGGAAGGAGTTGAAACAGTTTATGTCCAGGATGTGAGGGGTCTGTAGATATTTTCACAGCCCTCTTTTAGACTCCTGCAGTATACAGGTCCTCCATGGAAGGTAGGTTGGTAGTAATTGTTTTTTCTGCAGTCCTAATTGCTCTCTGAAGTCTGTATATTAAAACCCAAGTCTATAATTGCTTTACGGTACCCCTTTCTTCAAACAACATGCATAACTTTTATCTTCAGATTGATTTTATGCCTTTTAGAAAGAAGGTTGCCTAATCTGAGCTTCCTTAATCTACATTTTCACCCCAAACCTTTGGGGTTTATTATGGGATAGCTCAAGGTTTGTTTATTCTGTGCTGTTTTTCTCCCCCCCCTCCAGCTGAAACGGGGTCTTCTCCATTAATTTTCTCCTAAGAAGATTATCAAGGACTGGTTTGCTGTTGTTTAACCAATCTATTTCTCTAAATTCTCTGTTTTTTTCCAATGTGTTTACACTTTAATGCCCTTGATTGAATTTCAAACAAGAGATCGAGTTGACCAACTAACACCATGCTTTTTGAAGAGGGAAAAGGCAGAGGAGGGAAGGTGGGAGGGAGGACTTTAAAATAATTAAAAGGTGCTTGGAATGATTTAAATGCTTTTTCACAGGTAGCCAGACAAGAGCCCCAAAATCCAGACCTTTTTGAATTACAAGAGTGTTTTTTTTCTTTAAAACACAATTCTCTAGTGAGCTTAATAAATTGGGCAAAAATTGGAAACTATCTATCTATCATCTATCCATCTATCCATCTATCCATCTGTCTTCTATCTATCATCTACCATATTATTTCTCTCTCTCTCTCTCTCTCTCTCTCTCTCCCTCCCTTCCATCCATCTATCTGTCTTCTATCTATCATCTACCATATTATCTCTCTCTCTCCATCCATCTATCAATCTATCTTCTATTATCTATCCATCTATCCATCTATCTTCTATCTATCTATCTATCTATCATCATCTAGCTATCTAGTTAGCTATCTATCTATCTAGTTTGGATAGTCATCTTCTATCTTTCATTTTCATCCATCTATCTGACTATCCGTAATCCATTTTTCATCCATCTACCCATCCATCCATCATCTTCCATCCATTCATTCATCCATCCATCCATCCATCCATCCATCCATCCATCCATGGTGTCAAAGTCCTTAGAGATGCTAGAAATGTAGGAGAAAATGACATGATCATTTGATAGAAAAAAAAATTGAAGTTTCAATATTTTATTATAGTGTTCATTTGTAAAAGAAGTCATGTCATGACTGCAATGCGCATTTGAATGACTTCAAATCCAATCCAATCTTTATGATGGTTGTAGACCACTATAACTGAATGACCTCAAAAGTGAATTAAACTCTCAGAGCAGCTTCTTCCTACAACCAGTAGCTATCCTTTGAATTGTTGAAATACTTTAGATCTTATCCCAAAATGAGTGACAATTAGCTGTCCTGCTACGGCCACCAGGTTTTGTAATCTCATAGTTTGAAGAACACCATTTAATGTAGGCTGCTTTTGAATTTGCCCCATTAACCAACTCCTTGGTAAGGCTGGCTGTTTTATCTCCCATTACTCTGACAGTGGACTCTTCATCATTTATATTCAACTATGCAAACTTGGCTCTACCCTCCAGGCATTTAGGATGCCTTAATTTTTAAAGTAAATTTCAAATGTGTATGTTTATGAGAGTGTAGATGAAAGAGCATTTAAACATGGGTAGACTTTGGGGAACTGTGGAGTTTGGCCTATTGGCGAGTCGTCCACCGACACAAATTAGCTCTATTTGTACAGCATAATTAACTTTGTTATCAAACCGTTGATCCCGTTTTTATGGATTCATATAATACGCCACAAATATAATCTGACCAAATATAATCTGAGATGTGCAAAGAGAATCCTTGCGTAAGTTTCCACTGAAATAGAAACAGAAGGCCTTTTTGAGTCCCACCTGCAGCTAAGCCTTGGTTTGTTAAAGAAGCCACAATTGCATAATGTGGGAAGCTATATTTTTAAGTTTCATTAATATTTATTGCAATGTATCCCACCATCCAACAAAACAGACACAAGGGCAAAAACTTAAGCCAAAATGACATAATGGAGCAGAATATTGAAATATATTTACAAGCAACTTAATAATTTCGGAGATTGTCATGTTCTGGAAGCTATCTAGAAGTCCTTGGTTGTCTGTCAGTCTCTTTTTTTATTTCTGACACACAAAATATCCATTCATTTGATTTACTCCAAGCTGCTTTTCCAAGGGAGCTCAGAGCATGTGATATTAAAACATATATTGCTGTTCCTGGTCTCAGGCTCAGAGGTGGGATTCAGCAGGTTCTGACCAGTTCTGGAGAACCAGTAGCGGAAATTTTGAGTAGTTGAGAGAAGTGGCAAAATACCACCTCTGACTGGCCCTGCCCCCATCTATTCTCTACCTTCTGAGTCCCAGCTGATCGGCTGGGTCTTCTTGTGTTGCTCTGCACAGGAGAATGGAGCTGGAAAGCAGGTTAGTGGGGTGGGAAGGGAATGGGAATTTTGCAGTATACTTCCCTTGCCACGCCCACCAAGCCACACCACACTCACCAAACTATACCCATAGAACCGGTAATAAAAACAATTGAATTCCACCACTGCTCAGGCTCATCTCTTTAAGCCAGCTTTATTTCCAGGATCTCTGTCTAAGGTGGTCCTTCTTTATGATCAACCTGAACAAAACCACTGGTGGGATTCAAAATTTATTGTGGACCTGGCTTGGTGGGCATGGTGGGTGTGGCTTGGTGGGCATGGCAGGGGAAGGATACCGCAAAATCCCCATTCCCTCCCCATCCCACTAACCTGCTTTCCAGCTCCGTTCTCCTGTGCAGGGCAACCAAAGAAAAACCAGCCGATCAGCTGGGACTCAATGGGAGGCAGAGAAGAGATGGGGTTGGTGGGGCCAGTCAGAGGTGGTATTTGCTGGTTCTCCAAACAACTCAAAACTTCCGCTACCGGTTCTCCAGGACTGGTTAGAACTTGCTGAATACCACCTCTGCTCCCAACCCCACCAACCTGCTTTCCAGCTCCATTCTCCTGTGCAGGGCAACAAAAGAAGACCCAGCCGATCAGCTGGGACTCAATGGGAGGCAGAGAATAGATGAGGGAGGGGCCAGACAGAAGTGGTATTTACTGGTTCTCTGAACAACTCAAAATTTCTGCTATCGATTCTCTCCAGAACTGGTCAGAACCTGCTGAATGCCACCTCTGAACAAAACCAACATGCAGAGAGGCGTCTCTGATCAGATAGTTTCTGACAACCCAACCTGAACCGGAATAAGCAAAGGGGCAAGTCAAACCTTCGGGGTCAAGCTCCGGAGTCAGTTTCCTGACCTAGGAAATCATGTACTGTGACAACCAGTGACAAATGCATGAGCATGCAACATAGCTAAGTGTGTTGTGTTAGAAACTATGCAGAGTTTGTAACACAACACACTGGCTGATGGGGGAGGCAGAACAGCTAAGAAACGGCCAATTTCTTGGAAGGTCTGTTTCCTTTGGTACCTGTTCCCCAAAATGCACTTAAAAACAAAAAACAAAACAAAATATTAAAGCAAAGGGCATTGCATCTGTTGGACGAGTGAGCGGGGTTCTTATCATTTGCAAATGATAAATTGTTTACAAACACTCCATGCAATGTGGAGTGGTTTGACAGATGCAAACAGATTCAGATAAATGCAACCTTTGTGTGTGTTTCTCTCTCTCCTTTTTCCATCCTGAACTGGTTCGCTTGAAGCTCACCCCTTCTTTTCTTTCTGCTTCCAAGTCGGGGTGGCAAAAAAAAGTCACCTGTTTATTGATTTCTACATCTGAGACTCTAATTATGCATTTACAGATGACTCTGCCGATTTGCAAATCTTGCTCTGACATTCTATAACGGGACAAGTTTGTGTTAATCTCCAAACCTCAAGAAGGACTGACCTTTATCTCGTATTTAAAACAGAAGCAATAACTGGAAATCATTTTCAATTTCGTTTCCAATCATATGAAAGGAAAAGGGAAGAAAGATTACTTTATTGAATCTGCTCTTTTTCTTCTCTCTCTCTCTCTCTCTCTTGCTGTCTCTTTCTCTGTTCTTATTTATTTTCAAGAGACAGCTGGTTAAAAGTGGGTGTTGCACATGCATGTTGCTTTGTAGTGGATGGAAGTGATGGCCTACTGGGAACAGTTATTAAATTAATCCTGACTGCAGAAATTACAGGGTCACGGAAATGGCTGAACAGGAAAAGATAGGTAGATTTCTTGGACCCACCAAGATGCTAATGCTACAGAACAATCTGTTGAGACTTTGGAAAAAGTGCAGAGAAGAGCAATTAAGATGATTAGAGGCCCAAAGACTAAAACCTATGAAGAACAGTTGCAGGACTTGGGTTTGGCCAGTCTAGAGAAAACAAGGACTAGGGGGGACATGACAGCAGTCATCCAGTATTTGAGGGGCTGCCACAAAGAGGAGGGGGTCAACTTATTTACCAAAGCACCTGAAGGCAGGACAAAAAGCAATGGATGGAAACTAATCAAAGAAAGAAGAAACCTGGAGAAACTTCCTAACAGTGAGAACAATCAACTAGTGGAACAGCTTGTCTTCAGACATTGTGGGAACTTCATCACGGCAGCTTTTAAAGCAGAGACAGGACAGTCACTTGTCTGATATAGGTATAGGGCAGGGGCCTTCAAACTTGACAGCTTTAAGACTTGTGGACTTCAACTCCCAGATTTCTTCCTCCAGTCATGTTAGCTCAGGAATTCTGGGATTGGAAGTCCACAAGTCTTAAACTTGCCAAGTTTGAAGACCCTTGGTATAGCGTCTTGGATTAGAAGACCTCCAAAGTCCCTTCCAGCTCTATTCTTATTGAATCTTCTCCATTAGATCCACAGTAATGATTTGACAAATGTCTTCAGTTTCTGAACCAAGACGAGTCCAATCCATGTTGACTTCTGCTTCCCACTTTCCAAATACCCATTGCCTTCAACACGAGCTTTTGTGCAATTTGGTGTATGGGTCAGAGGTGGTATTCAGCAGGTTCTGACCAGTAGCAGAATTTTTGAGAAGTTGGGAGAACAGGCAAATCCCACCTCTGACTGGCCCCACCCCCATCTATTCTCTGCCTCCCATCGAGTCCCAGCTGGGGCTTCTTTGCACAGGAGAATGGAGCTGGAAAGCAGGTCAGTGGGGCGGGAATGGAGGGGAGGGAATGGAGATTTTGCAGTATCCTTCCCCTGCCATGCCCACCAAACTACACCCACAGAACTGGTAGTTAAAAAGTTTGAATCCCTCCACTGGTATGGGTCCTCCTTATTTCCACATTGTTTCTTAGTTCTACCAACGCTGTTCATTCCTCCCTCATGCCCTGTTGTAAGCCGTCATCCATAACTTCAAGAATAATCAATGCTTGTCCCAGCCTTAATGGTTCCTTCTCTTTTCTTCCCTGAAATTCGTCCCCTCCCCATTGCCCACTTAAATAATATTGATGGTGGTTAACCGACTTGGATGGAAGTTGGTTCTTTTTATTGAAACTCTAATGCATCTTATTTCAATCTCCATTCTGGCTTCAGTTCTTCCTTATTCCCCCAGCTGTAAAGCCAACCCTGTGTTCCTCCAATAGCCTTCTGGTTGTCTGTTCATGTCCAGCTGAAGCCCCCTGGGTTTGACTGATGAGGATGTGGAGCTATGGAGGTGTTTGGCTTTGTAATTTCATCCTTGAATTTTGTGATTACCAACAGGACAACTTTTTTAATTTGCTCTTTTGTCTCGATTCTCCTGGCTGACAATCTGCTCCGTGAGCTAGGCTTTTTAATCAATCACCTAGATAATCAAATGTCAGTTGGCTATCTGCTCGGTGTAATTACTTTTGCAATTAAAAATCAACCTCGAGTTGCCTGGTCTAATTAGAGGGATGGCCAGATTTTCATCGAGATTGATTTTTTAATAAATATTGACTTAAAAACGCCATCATCTCATCATATTCTCTCTTTTTTTTTCATTTTCTTTGAACCAAAAATCAAACAAATGGAAGAATGAATGGGCAAGTTGACTTCCAAGGTTTTCCTTCCAGTTCAGACCCCATAAAATTATGCGTTGCAGAACTTCAGCTGATTTCTCTTTCTTCACTTCTTATAATGGAAAGGGATCATACGTATTATTGTGGGTGGCATTTATATGGAGGTAGGAGAGAGAGAGAGACCAAATACTTTTAGATGGCCACTGTTCAGTATATTTGAGTTCCAAATGAAATTCTGTATTTCCAATATTAGATAGAATTCATAAGATCAATTCTACTGAAGATGATTACAACACAGGGAGAGCCTATTTTTTTCTTCATTGATAATGTAATCATAATATTAGTCATTGAATTTGAGAGACAGGATCTAAAGGGAAAATTATGCTATTAAAGCAAATGGCATAATTTCCTCCCTCCCTCTCTCCCATCCCTCCCTCCTTTCCTTTCCTTTCCTTTCCTTTCCTTTCCTTCGCCACTTCCTTCCTTTTATTCATCCATCCATCCATCCATCCATCCATCCATCTATCCATCCATCCTCCTTCCCCTTCCCTCCCTCCCATCCATCCATCCCTTTTCTCATCTCTCCCCTCCCATCCCTCCCTCCCTCCATCCATCCCTTCCTTACTTTCCTCCCTCCCTCCCTCTCATCCCTCCCTCCCTCCTTTTCTTTCCTGTGCCCCTTCCTTCCTTTTATCCACCCATCCACCCTCCTTCCCCTCCCTCCCTTCCATCCATCCATCCCTTTTATCCTTCCTTCCTCCCTCCTTCCCTCCTTCCTTCCCTTCCTCCCTCCCTCCTTCCCTCCCTTCCTTTCCCTTCCTTTTAAAATCTATTTTGGCACACAATGGTTGAAAACACATGGGTGATGGCAGAGGGGAAAGAAAAACCCAAGGAATGCACATGGTATCCAGCTAAATAAAGACAGAATGGTAAGTGCTGGTTTGCCAATCAGCCGTCTCTTTTAGTCTGATTACTTGTAAGACAGTGCGGTAATGGACATTTTCCTTTGCACAATATAATAAGAGTGGTACTTATCGCTTGTTGCCTACAGCTAGTGGGAAGAGGAAATTAGAAAAGTCCAATGAAGCTGAGTGGTAATTAATCATCATACTTTGGGGCCCTGTCAAATCAGAAGGGTCCTTCCAACTGATAATGCTGCCCAAAACAATTTAGACTGCTTGAAAATTACAATTCTTTATCCTCTGGCAAAAAGGAAAAAAGGAAGACAGCAGTAAAAAGAGACTTTACTCATGCTACCCTGCTGCCTTTAATTACAGTTTGACCCTTTTATTATTACTGTTGTTGTTGCTTACTTCTCCAGGCAGCAACATAAAAAGAGAATTTAAAATTGTAATGATATATATACCATGCTGTGGCTTTTGCAACTGCAGGATAATTGCTAGAGAAAATTGTCTGCAGCGGAATAAAAAAGGCCAGCATTTAAAAGGACAAAAAAATGAAAGCAAAAAAAGTATATAGTTAACAGAGAACATAGAATATCGGAAGGGAATTGGAGATCATTTAGTCCAACCCTCTGCTCAAGCTACTATTGGAGATAAATGCTTGTCCTGTTTCTTTTTTTAAAGTCTCCAGTGTTGGAGCATCCACAACTTCTGAAGACAAGCCATCCCACTGGTGGATTGTTCTCACTTTCAGGAAATGTCTTCTAGGTTCTAGGTTGGCTCTCTCCTTGATTAGTTTCCATCCGTTGCTTCTTGTCCTGACTTCAGATGCTTTGGAAAATAGGTTGACCCCGCTCTTCTTCTATTGTTTATCCCACATCAAAATGTGGAACTTGAAGTGAGTTGGTCTGAGCAAGCGACTGAAGCAAAGTCACCCAGAAAGCTTTTGTGGTTGAGGATGAGCTAAAAGTGTAAGTGCAACAACTTTACCACTTTGTTGTTAGTTGCGAAATCATGTCTGACTCATCATGACCCCATGAACAATGTTCCTCCAGGCCTTCCTCTCCTCTACCATCTTCCGGAGTCCATTCAAGCTCATGCCTACTGCTTTAAGGACTCCATCCAGCCACCTCATTCTCTGCTCTTCCCTTCTTCTTCTATTGCCCTCAATCATTCTCAGCATTAGGCTCTTGTCCAGTGAGTCCTTCTTTCTCATTAGGTGGCCAAACTCTTTGAGTTTTCTCTTCAGGATCTGGCCTTCTAAAGAGCAGTCAGGGTTGATCTCCTCTAGGGCTGACCGGTTGGATCGCCTTGCAGTCCAAGGGACTCGCTGGAGTCTTCTCCAGCACCAGAGTTCAAAGGACTCCATTCTTTGGCGCTCAGCCTTTCTTATGGCCCAACTTTCACAGCCATACATTGCAACTGGGAAAATCATAGCCTTGACTCTACGCACTTTTCTTGGCAGGGTGAGGTCTCCGCTTTTTAGTATGCTGTCTAGGTTTGCCATAACTTTCCTCATGTTCATCAACTTTACCACTTTGAGGATGAACTAAAAGTGTAAGTTCAACAACTTTCCCACTATATCACACTGTCACAAATTCTTGAATGTGAAATAAAGGAATGGATTAGGCGGTCTTCAAGTACCATTCTGAAGACTTGATGAGATCTTTGATCTAATGCAAGGATCTCTGGAATCTGAGGAGATCCAAAATCCATGTGAAAGGAATTTAGATGCAGGATTAGGAGATCCCTATTTATCTACATGCTTTTGTTCTCATAAGGTCTTTGAAACACCTGATAATGGAATCTATTGTGTTATGTTTCTTCAGAAGTAAGTCTGGTTAAATTAACTGCAACCTGTTCCCAACTAAGTGGGGGGAAGAATCTCCAGACCTTTTGTGAAAAAAGAAGAAAATATCTACATTTTTATTGGATCCCAAAGAAGATATTCTTTGCAACTTAGGATGAAGGGAACAAAAATCAATTTGCGGGCAATTGGCATTTAGCATTTGCCAGAGAAATGACAAAAATGGACCAGAGATGGTTTTGAAAGAACTCATCTTTCAAATATTTACAAGGAGATTTAACACATTCAGGAAGAATAAATTATTAACCACCTCTAACATGAAATCTTAGTGCATGGCCTATTTTTCTGAGCTTATCCATCATCTAATTCTGCATCAAGTGAGAAAATACATTATTTTGTGTGTTCTGAATCTAATGGATCTTGGTTTCATCCCTGATGTGTCCACTAATCATACTATGGTAAACTTAGACCGATGAGTAACATACATGAAGCAATGTCACAATCCATTCTCTCTCTGTCCTATTGATGTTCTTCAAAAAGTTGACCTTCAAATATGATGAGTCATCAGAATTCCTGGCTTTCTGCATGCTTGAATTTATTACCCTATTCTGTCTGGAGGATAACTTACATTTACTATTTTATTCTGTCAATAACTCAGAGAACATAATAAACCACTCCAAACTCGACTCAGAAAATATGACTTCAGCAACAGAGTTGTCAATGCCTGGAATGCACTACCTGACTCTGTGGTTTCTTCCCCAAACCCCCAAAACTTTAACCTTAGACTGTCTACTGTTGACCTCACCCCATTCCTAAGAGGTCTGTAGGGGGCGTGCATAAGCGCACCAACGTGCCTACCGTCCTTGTCTTAATGTCTTCTTTTATTCATACCCATTTCATGTAATCATAATCATGTTCTAATTATATCTGCAATCTAATACATGCTTGACAAGTAAACATTATTATTAAGTGTAATGCAGCATCTTTAGCAAGAACTCTCAAAGGTGCTTTTTCAAAATGCATCTGAAAGAAGGAGGAGGAGAAGGAGAAGAAGAAGAAGAAAAAGGAGAAGAAGAAGAAGAGAAGGAGGAGGAGGAGGAGAAGAAGTAGAAGAAGCAGGAAGAGGAGGAGGAGGAAGAAGAGAAATAGGAAGAGGAAGAGGCAATGGAAGGATTAGTTCTGACAGTGCTCATTGCTAATGACTAGATGACTCCAAAGAAATATGATCCTTCCATCCTGTCAGAACTACTGTAGGTAATTTTTCCATAATTCCCACCATCCTGCCAGAACTGATGAAGCTTCTTGGATGAGAAGCAAAATGTCTTCTTCTTCTTCCTCAAGGAAAAGAAACAGTCCAGTTGCTTGTGAAAAAAAACCTTTGAGACAACCGGGACCTGGACTGAGAACCTCCAGAAACTTTTAGCAAGAACATTATTAGTTTGAGAACAAACCTCCGAATCCAGATTTTACCTGGATTCAGCCTCATTGGTTCTTATGTTCCTTCAATTTATTTAAAGCAGCCTAGCTTTGCTCAGCCAAGCAGATTCCATCCTGACTTTACCTCTTTGCAGTTTTGTCAGATTGGATGTTCTCGCCCTGCCAATTTGGAAACTAATATATTCAAACCTCAAAAGTTGGCAAGCTCATTACAGCATCACGAAGCAATTTTTCTGTATTACATTCTGGAAAACCACTCCGACGAAATGCAAGCAGGCAACTGGACATCCTTGCTTCCATCATGCCAATTTGTAATCCTAATCATAATGCATGTGTTTAAACTGAAGGCCCACAGTATTGAAATGCATTTATGGAATCCTGCACTCAGCAAAGTCAATAAATATTGTGTCTGACTGGGTGACAAGAATAATCAATTTTCAAGGGGGAAAATGCATTGCACAATTACAACTGGGCAGCCTGCCTTAAAAGCAAAAAAAAAAGTGATGAAATTAAACCATTTAAACAAACAAACAAACAAACCCATCAACTTTTGTTACATCAAATCCCAGTGAGCGGAACAGCAAATTACATAAAATTTTACCACCCAGGAGACAAAAAACCAGGTACACCAGTCTTGCTATCAGAATTATAAATATATATTAAAAAATAGCACGATTGTTCTAGTTTACTTTTGAGTAATGTCACTTGGTATTTTCTCTTGTTCCTTCAGAGGGCATAGCTATCTCCAAAGTGGTAGCTATGCAGCAGTGAGAACATCTTGTTGATGAATTATTCTACAGGGTAGGTGAATAAATCTCACTCCAGGACAAGGGTGTGGATAAATGATGATGGATAAAATAACCAAAGGAAGCCCCAAGTTTTCCGCCCCCAAAAATGCAACATTGGAGATCTTTACAGGCACTCTGCCTGCAGGTACAAAACTCAACAAGGAAAAGGACATTTATGAACTGTAGTTAGGTAAGATGCCAGACATTGAAACATAAATGTATTTCTTGGTTACTGTACATTACTCAAAAGTAAACTAGAACAATTGTGCTATTTTTTAATATATATTTATAATTCTGGTAGCAAGACTGGTGTACCTGGTACGACACCAGGAAAGACACTGGTGGCACCTAAGAGACATTGGTGGTAGACAGTGAGACGAGAAGGCTCTTCAAAGATCAATGTACTCTTCGTAGATATTTGTCAATTATGGGATAGATTTTAAGTCAATGGGAAGATCTTCCCCTCCCTCCCTTTCTCTCTTTCCTTCCTCTCTTGCTTTCCTCCCTCCCTCCCATCTTTCCTTCCTTCCTTCTTTCTTTCTTTCTTTCTTTCTTTCTTTCTTTCTTTCTTTCTTTCTTTCTTTCTTTCTTTCTTTCTTTCTTTCTTTCTTTCTTTCCTTCCTTCCTTCCTTCCTTCCTTCCTTCCTTCCTTCCTCCCTCTCTTCCTTCCTTCCTCTCTTCCTTTCCTTTCTTTTGCTTTCCTTCCTCCCTCCTTTCCATCCTTCCTTCTTCATTTCCTCCCTTTCATCCTCCCTCCCTCTGTCCCTCCCTCCCTCTTTCTTTAACTGATACATGGGTCAGAGAAAGCAAACACTTTGTACACACACACCAAAGTGAAGATGAAAGGCAAGAATCTCCCTCTTCGTGGTCAGAAATTCTTATCTGGTGACTGAGCCTTTGTTGGTTTCTGAAAGGCAGAAGTGGTCTGCCTTGGCGGAAAGTTCAAAGGCATTAAAAAAAAGAGAGAGAGAGAAAGATAATGCAATCAAAAGTCTCTCTATCTGTTGAAATAGTTAGAAGAACAAGATATTGCTTTGACCTCTATACACCTGTGACTCTTTGGAAAAGCATGAAGGCCTGTGTGTAACTTTTATCTTTACTTTTAATGGGCTTCTGCATAGTTTTAAACATAATAACAATGGGAAAATGAAAATTTTAAGTAAGGGAGATTGGTGTGTGTGTGTGTATAGAACGAAAGCGGTCACACAAAATGCAAGGCTCAGTTGCAAATAAATAAATAAATAGCTTTTTCTTTCTTTGCGCCTTCTTCCTTTTACCAACTTGGGAAGAAAACAAACTTTTGGGAAAGAAAACAAATCAAACACGTTATGCCCACGAAAACAGAAAGATACGTTAGGAACACTGCTTGGGGAAAAAAAAACGTACCTATGGAAATGTGTTTCATAGAAGAATTAAATGCAAAAATGAGAAAAATGGATCTCAAAGAATGATTAAGTGGAAAAATGAATAGACATAGCTTTTGCAAAAGTATGCTGGGAAAGGCTGAACATGAGCCTGAAACCGTGAAGAACTGACAAAGAGATTTGTTAGTTGGTGAGGTAGAGAAACTTCTTTTTAAAATAATAATAATAATAATAATAATAATAATAATAATAATAATAATAATAATAATAATAATAATAATAATAATAATAATAATAATAATTGTAAGTTTTCAGGTTGGGCTGGAGAAAAATCCCTCAATCTGAGGTTCCAAAATCCTGTTGCTGAGGCCGATAAGTCAACGATTAAACTAATCCCCTACATTTCTAGAAGGATTGCGAGTGCGTCTGCGGCCATCTTAATTTAATTGTTTTATTTTTGCTATGCTCTCTCTGTGTCCTGGAGTCTGTGAAATGTTGAGGGTGAGTAATTAACCAGTGCAACGTTGGAGGCTTTTAAAGAAGAGATTGGACAACCATTTGTGTGAAATCGTACAGGGGGTTGGACTAGAAAACCGCTAAGATTCCTTCCAACTCTTGTTATTCTGTAATTTGTTTGAAGCTTTGCATACTGTCAAAGGAGGTCATCCGTTGAGAGGTCTTTGAAAACAGCACTGATTTTTAAACTTCCCTGTAAGTCGGAGAAAGAAAAGTGGTCAAATTACTGCACCAGTGAAAACAGATTGATAACCCAACCACGAACCTGTAGCAAATTAAGATACTAAGTTAAAATGCATCGCTTTCTCGCCTTTCTTTAGCCCTCCTAAATGCCAGTTGGATTTAATAAGAATTCTTGGACTGACAAAGTTTTTTTTGGGGGGGGATCCCAGGTAATCGTTTTGAAAAACAGCATTAGCAAAGGTTAAACATAGAACAGATGTTAAGTTGTAAAATGCAAGGTGATCAAAGGTCCTTTTCTAAGACAGAGATGTTAGCAAATGATGATAAATCAATCCCAGCAGAATAGGGAAAAGACAAAAAATGTAACCATAGGAGAAAGAAGTCAAGAGTGGAATAGAACAATTACCGGAGCTAATGCTCGATGCAATATATCTATATACCTTTTTCTTCCATTCAATCATGTCCAATTCTTTTCTTGGCAAGGTTTTTTCCAAAACTGGTTTGCCATGGCCTCCTTCCTAGGGCTGAGAGAGAGGGGCTGGCCTAAAGTCACCCACCTGGCTTTGTGCTTAAGGCAGGACTGGAACTCGGAATCACCTGGTTTCTAGGCCGATACTTTAATCACTATACCAAATTGGCACTCATATATTGTGTGAGTAGTTGTGTGAGTCAAAACAAGAGACGAATGAAAAGGACAATGTCTTATGGCACCCATTTTGTGAGTGTGCTCGCCACTTGCTTCCCAAATCCCAAACTTCTGTAGCCTCGTTTCAACAACATGTATGAAATAGGCCATGTTTATTAAAGAAACCTCAATTTAAGTAAAGCAAAACACATGGACTATGTTGACTGTTTCCTAGTATGATTTGATTGCTTATGTACCCTATGACTATCATTAAGTGTCGGACCTGATGATTCCTGATTCTTGATGAATATATCTTTTCTTTTATGTATACTGAGAGCATTTGTACCAAGACAAATTCCTTGTGCGTCCAATCACACTTGGCCAATAAAGAATTCTATTCTATTCTATTCTATTCTATTCTATTCTATTCTATTCTATTCTATTCTATTCTATTCTATTCTATTCTATTCTATTCTATTGACATAGTTTCAACTATGAGCATCTTCGACCAAGTTAAATAAATTTTTAAAAATGCTAAGGAATTCCTGAAAGCTCTGCATTCTGGCAAATCAGCCATCAATGGGCACATCGAGATAAACCACATTTGCAGACAATAAATAAGCTAAAAAGGAAATAGATAGATCAGATCATCTCCTTGCCGGCAACTAATACCCAGATAAGCAAGGATTAACACCAGACAAACAATCAAGCAGAAAATAATACCCTAATCAAGGAACTACCAAAGAGAAAACAACATCCCCACCAAGCTGGCAGGGCAACCTACTGTACATAAACAGGGAGCAAACCCCACACTCACTAACACTGATGATGTTACCTAGCTGGGCAATGAAATGTCTGCAAGAACACAACCAAGCTCAGAGAGCACCAATGATCCAAGGCTGGTTTAGCAAGATATGGGAACCCAGCCATCCAATTCCATAGGATTAAAGCAGCTTCCATGCAACTTTAACCATGATTAGCCGGTAATGCTTGTCCAGATCAACTTTTATGTCCATTTTTCTCAACTTTGAAAGAAAAACTGAGTGCCCTAAAACTGTACCATATCCCATCCTCATTTTACTTTACTTCCACCACTTGGAGAAGCAAGACAAAACTTCGGGGGTGGGCGGAAAATATTTGTACTTCGACTGGGACATTTGCTCTGAAATAGCTAGAAGAATAGAATGGAATTCTTTATAGAATTCCTTATTGTCCAAGTGTGATTGGACTGTTGTGGTTATCCGGCAGCAGGTGCGGAGGGCTGAGGAGAGTGAGAACTCAGATGAGGGGCCAGGACCGTTAAAGGAGTAGACTGCTGCCTTCAGAGATTGTGGGGGCTGACAGTAGCAATGAGGAGGTTCCTGAGGAGCCTGTGCCAAGTCCGCATGCGTGCAGGACTGCTCATAGGAAAGAGCAGCTACAACAGCACAGGCGACTCAGGAGTAAGGCTGCAAGGTAATGGCCCCTCCTTCAAGAAGATAAAAGCCAGCTGTGAAATGAATGTACTTTGCAGAAGGCAAAGACATTTTGAAACTCCAGCCTCGTGGACATTCCAGTATCCTGAATTTATATTTGAAGATTCTTGTATTACAAATTATTTCTTGTCTGTTATCTTTTGGCAAGTCTCACACAGTTTGGCAAGGCTTGTGCTTATCACAGCTAATTATTTTGCAGAAGCACTAAAAGTTTTCTGTTCCCTTTGGATTGTGTTTGATTTGTTGGAAAAGGGCATGGGTCAGAACATGGACACACGAGGAATTTGTTTTTGGTACATAAGCTCTCAGTGAACAAAAATAAAAAATAAAATACATTCATCAAGAATCATAAGATACAACACTTAGTGATAGCCACAGGTTACTAATAAGCAATCAAAGCATACTAGGGAACAAATAAAGCAATATAAATTGTAAAGATACAAGCAACACGGTTATAGTCATAAGTAGGAAGAGATAGAAGCAACGATCTTACAAAACATTAATTTTTAAAAAGCCAAACCCTGATTCTGAGCTCCTTAACTCTATGAAAGAAAGTCATTTTTAGAAAGAAAGAAAGAAAAAAAAACAGAAAAATGTCAGAAGTTTCAGTCTGCTATTTATTGAGTCTCAAATGAAACCCAAAACATTTTAAGAGGCCGGGAAGGTAGAAGGGCAGAGAAGGAGTTAATTGCTAAGACTGTCAGTGGGAGACATTTCTGATAATTTGATCTGAACTCTGCTAACAAATGACTGGGTCCATATATCTATATCTATAATATATATATATATAATTGCCTTTATATATATATATATATATATATATATATATATATATATATATATATATATATATATATATATATATATATATATATATATATATATATATTTGGCTTTACTATCTGTTTATGCTTGTACAAATTGAAACCCAGTATCTGTTTATGCTTGTACAAATTGAAACCCCACTGGCTACGGCCTGCAAAACACCGCCCCAGCACAATAACATACCACTCGTTCAATTAGTTCAAGGTGGAGAAGGATTAGCTGGCCATCTCAAACTCTCAAGCCGGGCTCCATATTTTGTCTTTCCCTGCTGGGGTAAAAGGGTAGAGACATATGTAAGTAATAAATGAACAGGCCTTCTCTCCCCTTTAGGTCGAGGAGAAGGAATGCAGAACCAAACTATAAAAATAAGACCAAAAAAAAAAAAAAAAAGACGCATTTTGAGCAAATTCCATGCCCCGTTGGTTCACGGAGCACCGACAACGGGTCCGTGAAGGATTAATCGTTGTAAAATAATACTTTTGTTTATGTTTTGTCTTCCTTTCTCTCTTTTTTTCCTCTCCCTATTTTCCTTTTTTCTTTGGTTTTTTTCTCTCTTCCTTCTTCTTCTTCTGGATCTGCCTTTCTTCTCATCTTCCTTCTTTCCATTCCTTCCTTCCTGGCCAACCCAGAGAATTGCCATGAGATCAAAGGGCTAATAATGGAGAGGAAAAAGCATGTTTGATCTCCTGGATTATATTTGAAAAGTATTTGGGGCGCCTCTCTCTCTCTCTCTCTCTCTCCCTTTCAACCAGGAAGAAAAAAGTCATAAATAACGAGTCCTTAAATAGATTGTGGCATCGTTTTAATATTTTTATTGTCTAATCCACTTGAAACAGATGCCAGATCTCTGGTATAGAGGCAGTCCTCATATTATGACCGTTACTGAGCAAGGTGGTTGTTAAGGAAACGATGCCCAATTTTATGATCTTTTCTGCCACGGTTCTTAAGTGAATCACTGCAGTGTTAGCTGATTCATGCAGCCATTTAATGAATTTGGCTTCTTCCTTTGTCGTAAGGTCACAAATGGGAGATCATGTGACCTTGGGACTCGACTCTGCAACTGTCATAAGTACATGCCAGTTGCCAAGCCCCTGAATTTGGATCACGTGATCACGCAGCTGTTGTAACAGTCGTAACTGCAAGGATCTGTCCCTTTATTCAGTGGAGCTGTAATTATGTACGGTCAGTAAATGAATGGCTGTAAGTCAAGGATGACCTGCACTGACGTAGATATGAGGAGGTTTATTCCTTTCAGTTAGAGAAGACTTATTTGTTTAAATTGTAATTGTGCAAAAATGTAGAAGGAAGCAGCTCTCTGACGTCTCGTTCTTCAATCTTGCTTTTTGCAAGGTGTGTTTAAATCTGCTCAGAGCCTCCAAGGCTAGGACAGGCTGAAGAAAAATTCAAATAATTAAGAGGGGGGGATTGGAGAGAGAAGGGAAAACGAGAGAGGGAGAGAGAGAGAGGGAGGGAGGGAGGGAGGATTGGAGAGAGAGGGGGAAGAGAGAGGGGGATTGGAGAGAAAGGGGGATACAAGAGAGGGAGAGACAGAGAGAGGAAGGGAGACAGAGGATTGGGGAGAGGGGGAAGCAAGAGAGAGAGAGAGAGAAGAAGAAGAGAGAGGAGGGAAGAGAGAGAGAGAGAGAAGAGAGAGGGGGAAGAGAGACATAGGGAGAAGCAAGAGAGAGAGAGAGAGAGAGAGAGAGAGGAAGGAAGGGAGGGGGAAAGAGAGAAAACCAAACATATCAGTGGTAGTTTCCCCCTCTATTTTTCTCAATTAGAGCCCCCCCCTCAAAGTGTGAACGACAATCAGAATGTTTGCTTCATTTTGCTGCCCAAATATCAGGCTTTGTTGTGGTGGCAACAGAATAAGCAGAAAATTAAGTCTGACAACACGTTGCTTGGTAAACAAACATGGCTTGATTGATGAAGACAAACTGCAGAAATGTGCACCAAATGTTATTCATCTGTCAAAAACAAAAAAAAAAAAAAATGAGAGAAGAAGGGATGCTGGTTTTTTTATTTGTCTGTTTGTTTTTTTAATCTCTGCTTTACTTTTAACCCCCAAAAGTAGCCCAACAATTTACTATCTGGAAATATAGTGTTAAAATGTTGCTTTTTTTTTTGCAATTTATGAGACCACCAACTTTTTTTTTCCTATGGGAAATTATAGCCCTAATTTTACTTGAGGCCAAACCATTCCAACTGTCTTTCCTAGCTGCCTAATCCAGACTCTTAAAACAACTAAGTTTTATAATAATTCATAATTAATATATAATGCCATGTGCACCTAGTATCTTGACACGGATAAAGAATTTAATGTGCAAAGAATAAATTCCTTAACTGTGCAGAGATTGACCAGAGAATTAAATCTCATCAAACTTTTTGCAATCCAAATGACGAGAAATTGTATGGGCCGAGCATCAGATTTATGAATAAGTTAAATAAGAATATTATTGGAAGTGTGGTAAAAGGGGGAAAAAAAACTTTGAAGGCACCAAAACTCCCTGCCTTTTTATAAACTTTAATTTCAGTCGGTTGCAGTGGTTTGCTCCAATCGTAATTCCACCCAACTAAGGTTAATTGTCATCTCCTTTTGGATCCTTCCCAACTATCTTATTGCCCTTTATTCTTTTCCAAGCGGGGACATATTTCCATCCCCTGTTACAAATTGTCCTGCATTTCCTGTCCTTACTGTCCACACCTGAATTTCCAGCGATGAGCTGATCGAAAGGACAAATGAGGGAAAACTCATCCAACCGGTGTCCCATCAAGCATCAAAGTCTGGCCTCGGTGGGAGACCAGTTTTGGAGATGATGCAAGTGGTCTTCAGGAAAAGCTCTTGCTGTGGGGAAGTTTCCATCCAGGTTTTCCTGTGACTTAAAAAAAAAAGGAAAGGAAAGGAAAGGAAACCACCACAAAGAGAAAATGCCAAAGCAAACGAGCATCTGTCCTTTACAAACCCAACTGGATTTTTAAAAGCCATCCTGTTTTACCAGAAACCTTGTTTTGTGAGTTGGTATCCAACAAAATTTTCTTTAGCACCCACTCTAATTTTTGAGGACAGCCATGTGTTTGAGGACAGCCATGACTTTTAGTATTGTTGAAGGCCTTCCTTTTCCTTCTCCTTCTCCTTCTCCTTCTCTGTCTCCTCATCTGAACCATCTTCCAAAGCCCTTCCTCTTCCTTTTTCTCCTCCCTAATTTATGATGAAGCTCATCCAGCAATTAAATTTGATGGGGGAATGTTCTGTTAAAGGTACTATATTCTACCTCCTATTTTATAGTAATCTGAGAATGTTTACTTTTTTCCTAGTAAAAGGTCTTTCAATTCTTAAATGTCCGATTTAGTTACTTTTTTAAAAAACCCAAACGCTATCTGTTAAGCTGGGCTTTTATCTGCAATCTTCCTACTATGTCATTTAGTATATTTCTGTCATTTCCACAGCTTTACCCTAGATGCAACTATGAATCTCTTTCTAGGAATGTAAGCTTACCCAGAAGTTTAGAATGTACACACTAAAGAACTATACTTAAGGAGATAAGTTGCTTATATTGCAGATATGAAAGTACCTTGTATTACTATGTGGATCAGCTACTGCAGAATTTAGGAAATCTTTTATAAATCACCTCCAAAGTTTGAATCCTGGGCCCTTTTTTCTGTCCCTTATAGACATCTGGCAGCTTTAGATGTGGAGGGCACAAGGTTTGATAATGGACCTGTCTGGTTAGTCTCTCTTCTTTTCAGCCTTGCTGATTTCAGCCATCACAGTTGTGGCTTCCATGATCCCGTATCCCATTTCTAACTTTTGTTAATTTTGCATGGCTTGGCATTTTGCAATTTTGTATGGTTTTACCGCTTCTTTCATTATACCCTGTTTGGGGATTACTTTTAATAAGAAGCAGGCTTCCAATGAAAGCAAACAAATAATTGAGATGGTACCCAGACAATCGGAATGCATTTAGTAGAAAGTGTATTCATTACAAGGCACTGCCTAATTTTGCTTATATCACTCGATTAATTCCGCAATGTTAGCTACCTGACATTTCAGACAGCTGTCTCATCCTATGAAAGTTTCACCCTGAAATCCATCCCTCTCTGTTCAGCTGAGGCTTAACCGCAAGTAAGTTAAACCAAGTTGGTGGAAACGAGACAGTTTTCTCATGTCATCTATGGCTGAGACTGAATCACATTTTCATATAGCTGAGTGTAACTTTGAGATTTTATCTGGTCGTGTGAATAAGCTTCCCAAGGAGAAGGCTGTCTTTAAAAGCTAGCGTGAAATATCAAACTCTTGATATGAGAGCAATGGGCCAAATAAGGAAAAGCAAGGACATCAGCCAGGCAACTAACTGTATGTTAGTCCTCTCAGTTGTGTTCCCCATAGCTACCTATGGTTATGAAAGTTGTATGTGGAGAGACCTGACCAATAATTGAACATGACTGAATGGGTAATGTTGTCATCATCATTTTATGAGAGCAGCAGAGATAATATTCATCCTCACACTTGAAGAGTTTCTTCTGATTTGTTTTATTGTCTCAGATTCCCTTTACTCCAAAGTTGGCTTTGACAGGAAGCCATCTCAACCCATCCTCGATGCTGGTTAATGGTGATAGGAATTGCAAACTAAGAACTCTTTATCACCAAGATGGTTCTAGATGAATCTGCCACAAATTGCAGTCCAGCTTAAATCCACACAAATGCTTCATTGAACATGAAGGTGGTGACTGACTATGGAGTTCTGGGAAAAGATCAGGATAATTTCAGCTTTGAACAAGCAGTCCCTTCCAATAGGTTACACCAGTTGCCAGCCAGAAGAAAGAATTCTTGAATAATTGCTTGGCCTACTTTTCTAACTTTTTTAGTATTGCCCAAAATTTATCAGTATAGATGCTGGTGTCATTGCGAGAGCTCATTGGATGTTTAAACCAGAAATCTCACAAAGACTGGATCTTCATCAGGTTTTCTGAGGTGTATCTCAAAATTAAAAATGAAAGACGGCCAGAATGTTGAGGTGGGACTTCATAAGATGGGATCCTTTTCTTAAAATGTTAAATGAGATTTTGAAGATCTAAAGATCTTGCTCATAATTCTAGCAATTTGGGAGTTGAATGAGGTATAAGATTCTCATCTTCATATCTTCATAACAATCCTGTCTGAGAACTTCTAATTGATGCAAAATCAAAGTTCAGGAGCTCTAAACCCTAGTTTAGAGGATAAAAGCTTCCACCCCCCTTCCTTTTCCCTCCTTGTAAGCACTGAAGGAGAAAATGGGGAGTTATTTGAGGTATGTCGATGAAACATCTGTGCTGCATCATGGCTGCTATCTGTAACAATGGCTATCTCTAGGAATTATTCCTTCCCCTCATCACCCCCCAACAAAAACAACCAAATCCTCAGAGATCAGCCCAAGAGATTAATATCTGGCATTAGAGATTACCTTTCCTCTTTCCCACAATTTAAGACGATGGGGGCAGGCTACTTAACTTAGGACTCCGGGGCTAATGCCATTACAACTATTTTCCAGACAGCAGGAACCTCTCAAGAAGATGCAACTTTAAACTGCCTTTCTCCATGTCAAAATTATCTCCTGTTTACAAAGGATTCCACATCATCTTAGAGGAGATTGGAGGATACACCCAGGTAAACCATCTTTCGATCTGGGGAAATAAAGCAAGAATGGAATTCTACAATGCCAGATTTTTTTTTCTCTTGCAACTTTCTGGTGGCTGGAGCCAGGCATTTCTAATTCACTGTGGTGGTGGTGGTGTTTTTTTTCAGGCAAGAAGGATCAAATAATGAACAGTACATTGAACTGAATGGGAGTGACAAGTTCTACAGTTCTACAGAGGAATTATTGGGTCTGTCATCTGTACCTCTATAACTGTCTGGTTTGGCTCTGCAACCAAACAGGACAGACACAGACTTCAATGGATAGTTAGAACTGCGGGGGAAAAAACAATTGCTACCAACCTGCCTTCCATTGAGGACCTGTATACTGCATGAGTCAAAAAGAGGGCTGTGAAAATATCTACAGACCCCTCACATCCTGGACATAAATTGTTTCAACTTCCACCTCAAAATGATGCTATAGGACACCGCACAGCAGAACAACTAGACACAAGGACAGTTTTTTCCCCCCCGCAAATGCCATCACTCTGCTAAACAACTAATTCCCACTACACTGTCAAACTACTTCGTAAGACTGTATTACTATTATTCTTCCCATCCTTCCTATTATCTATATCTCTTCTCACTTATGACTGTGTTGCTTGTATCTTTACAATTTATATTGTTTTATTTGTTCCCTAGTCTTCATTTGATTGCTTATTAGTAACCTATGACTATCACTAAGTGTTGTATCTAATGATTCTTGATGAATGTATTTTACTTTTTCTTTATGTACACTGACAGCATGTGCATAGAAGACAAATTCCTTGTGTGTCTAATCACACTTGGCCAATAAAGAATTCTATTCTATTCTATTCTATTCTATTCTATTCTATTCTATTCTATTCTATTCTATTCTATTCTATTCTATTCTATTCTATTCTATTCTACTCTACTCTACTCCACTCCACTCCACTCCACTCCACTCCACTCCATATCTGAGAATACAGAAGGATTGGATACTAGCAATGAAGGGCTTCCTATGTATGAGTAATGGATCACTAAATGAACTGTTGTAAGTCGAAGACTACCTGTATTATGCCTAATTCTGTGATACTGTTCATCTATCGCTATTTGTATTTGGGAGGGGGGATGGAATCATCAAGGAGGGAAGAAAAAGATTGTCAATTCTTCCCTAGCAGAATAATTCATGCAATTCTCCTGTGGGATCGAACCCCCCCCCCCCATAACATCAATGACTCTTCCTGATGTTCCTTAATGTATTCCTTCAGTCTCGCACAATAGAAATGGGAGGTGACATTTTGGCTTCCTCTCCCCTTTTCAAGAGCTCCTACGGTTCCATACAATGTTTCTTTGGGCCATGTCTTGATGTTTTGGAAAGAAAGGAGCCCCTCCTTCTCAAAAGAGCTCCCCCCAGTTTTGTTCTCAATGAACGTCTCTCTCTCTCTCTCTCTTTTTCTCTCTCCAGGCTGTGCATTGTGTTCAATCCACAGATTTTGTGTCGGTTCCCGAGGAGAAATGGAACAGAAATGTTGGACTCTCTCAATGGCGTGTCCTTCGGAAAATGTGGAACAAGGCCTGCCCGAATCTCCCACAGAGCACTTTTGTGCAGGAATGCAAATGCATCCCAGCAAAACAGATCATGGATAATAACCCGGGAAAATGCAGAGAGGAATAAGCCATCTGTAACTATTTGGTTAACTCTGTATTTTTATTTTTATGTTCTTCTCCTTGCAACAAAACACTCCACGTTGGCATCTGGGATTAGAAAAACAACAACAAATCACTAGATAAAAATCTCTGGAGTTAATTTTTGATAGCCCCTCCTTATTTTGAAAGAGAAGCTCTGGGTCCGTAATTAACCAATGTTGGCCCCTTCAGAAGGTCTGAAGGATGCTTGTTTGCCCAGCCAAGTTGAAATGTAAATGCTAAACCATCAGGACCCCAAACGGTGAGGAAAATGAATAGTTGTGAGAGGCCTAATTTGCACACAGGCAAGAATGCAGCTCTTAAGTTCGGTTTGAGCTGCTGTAACTCCTCAGAAGTCCTGGGAGAAGAAACGAGGATGAGGGAGGTGATCGTAACGTCAACAATGTTAACTTCTGCTATTTGGGAGCTTAACATTTTTGACAGCTTGGTGTTTCCCAAGTTGTTTGTGAGTGTATCCAGAAACAAGAAGCGAGGCTCAACAGATTAGGGGATATTTATACAGAAATCCACGGAAATAAATAGAATTTCTGCAGAAGAAAATCCCAGGTGACAATGTTTTAAGTAGTTTTCTGTTAACTCTGACTTTAGAAGTGCTTCTGCAGGAATGGATGAATGGATAAATGAGATAAAACTGGAGGACAAATTAGTCACACCTTTCCTGAGGTCACCCTACCTTCTCCGTTAATTTAAAACCTAATCTTCTCACTGGTGGGTGGCCGAATACAGATGACACAATGTATGGAAGTTGTCATCCTCAGAGACTTAAGTCTGCAACTTAGAGATGGCAATGGGCATAAAAAGGTCTACCCAGCACAGATGGGCAAGAAGAAATGGGACAGATAACATTGTGGTAGTATGATGCCAACCCCGCCTTTCCTATGAGTTTTGCCAAAAAGGAGAGGAATTTGTGGGTCAACTGTGAACAAAACAACAAGATCACCTGTTTTTCTGGATTATCTTCTTGGTTTATATGAAAAGCTCTGACAGATCTAAAATGCTACCCCAGACATATAACAGATGTGGTGGCTCAGTGGTTAGAATGCAGTATTGTAGGCTAATTCTGCTGACTGCCAGCAGTTTGATCCCGACAGGCTTAAGGTTGACTCAGCCTTCCATCCTTCTGAGCTCGGTAAAATGAGGGCCCAGATTGTTGGGAGCAACAGGCTGACTCTGTAAACTGCTTAGAGAGGGCTGTAAAGTACTGTAAAGCAGTATATAAGTCTAAGTACTATTGCTGTTCGTTCTTTCTTTCTTTCTTTCTTTCTTTCTTTCTTTCTTTCTTTCTTTCTTTCTTTCTTTCTTTCTTCCTTCCTTCCTTCCTTCCTTCCTTCCTTCCTTCCTTCCTTCCTTCCTTCTTCTTTCTTTCTTTCTTTCTTTCCTTCCTTCCTTCCTTCCTTCCTTCCTTCCTTCCTTCCTCCCTCCCTCCCTCCCTCCTTTCTCTTTCTTTCTTTCTTTCTTTCTTTCTTTCTTTCTTTCTTTCTTTCTTTCTTTCTTTCTTTCTTTCTTTCCTTCCTTCCTTCCTTCCTTCCTTCCTTCCTTCCTTCCTTCCTTCCTCCCTCCCTCCCTCCCTCCCTTCCTTCCTTCCTTCCTTCCCATGGTCGCACAGTGACTAGAATGCAGTACTGCAGGCTAACTCTGCCAACTGCCAGGAGTTTGATCCTGACCGGCTCAAGGTTGACTCAGTCTTCCATCCTTCTGAGGTCAGTAAAATGAGGACCCAGATTGTTCGGGGCAATAAGCTGACTCTGTAAACCGCTTAGAGAGGACTGTAAAGCACTATGAAGCGGTATATAAGTCTAAGTGCCATTGCTTTTATCCTTCAGTTTTATAAATGTTCATTTCTCTAGTGTGATCCAAAACATCTGTTTTCTTCACCCTTGCAAGACAAGCTGTTGACAGAGATTTTCATGATAGGTTTAGCCCGGACTATTAGGATCTAGCATGTCAGGGAGCACTTAACAACACTTTAATACAAGGATTATTGACATAAAAGATGTAGCAGCTGTTTGGAAATATCCTTCACACTGGCTGCCCTGCTCTTTACTTTGTCAATTGTATTCTTTATTTTCTTAACTATCCAAAGGCACTCATTCATATTATAGGGATTAAAGGCTAGGTGCAGCAGGGAGTAGGAAGGCAAGAGGGAAAGCTTTTTTCTTTGATCCCAAATAATTGTATTTCAAAAGAAAGAGTGTAAAAATCAGAGGTGTGCCACCTTTGACTCTAGGAAATCCCAAATATTTCTGAACATGGACCTCAGTGGTCTACCAAAGAAGTTTCCACGCTCTGCTTTTATTTTAAAGGATGCAAGGGAAAATGACTACATAGATGAAGAATGATCTTTTAAGTTCAAGTGAAATAGGACATAGGGTTTAATTCTAACCTGGATCCCACTCACTGCCGTTGGCAGAGTGGCATCCAGCATGCACACTCAAGTGATACATGCGCCTGAGGAGCATGCCACAAAAGGTAAACAACCTGGGGTCTAAATGGAAGCATGTCTTGGTTGGTTGGTTTGCTTAGCTCCCTAAAGTGTTTTTAAAGCAGTTTATTTGAGAGGACAACTCCCACATGTTTGATTTAATCCCAGAGAGGTTGGATGAGCAGTGGTGGTGCAGTGGTTAGAATGGAGTACTGCAGGCTACTTCTGCTGCCTGCCGGCTGCCTGCAATTTGACAGTTTGAATCTCACCAGGCAATTTCACTTTAAGAAGGGATTTAGGATCCCAGAGGTGCGTTTTTCAAAAGGCAACTGGACTTCCTTGCTTTCTTTGTTTTTCCTTGAAAACATTTCGCTTCTCATCCGAGAGGCTTCTGAAGAGCTGAAGAAGCTTCTTGGATGAGAAGCAAAATGTCTTCAAGGAAAAGCAAAGGTCCAGTTGTCTTTTGGTGGGGGGGACATCTTTGGGACAACCAGGACCTGGATGACTGAGTATCTCCGTAGACAAGGGATTTAGAAGTTTCTTGTACGATTTGTACAAATTCAAGGAACTCCAGTAGAGAGATGGAGAGAATGCTGGAGATCCAAGCATTATTTGGGGTTGGAGAGGGAGTAATTTGAAGAAGGGAGTGATGTTTTGCTTCTTTGCCATCTTTTAACAAACTGATTTGGTTTCCTTTCATGTCCATTTTCTTTAGCGCTTAGTTTAGAAAAATTCTCAAAAAGTGCAACAGGATATTATACCATCAAAGTGGGCAGGGGGTAAAAAAAAAAAAAGGCAAACATTCCTAATATACAGTTTTGGGTCAAATCCAATCATCATTTTTATAAAATGAAATCAAATCTGAAATGGGGCGTGTGTGTGTGTGTGTGTGTGTGTGTGTGTGTGTATGGATGCCAAGAGTTCTTGGGTTTCTATGCCCTCCTGTGGCTAAGATAAAGGACATTTCCTACCCTTTTTCAACAGCTGCCCTCACTTAAAAACCCAGCTAGGCTTTAGCAAAACTCACCGCTGACATCCTAAATTGAGCAAATGAACCTCTACTTCACCAGATCAAGGTGAAAAAGAAAAAAAAGAAAAGAAAAGAATGATGGAATCTCACCCAGGGAGCAAAAAGCGATCCAGTTCCCAATTTCTCCTGACCTTCCTGGACTTGGTTTCCTTCACTCACAGTATGAAAGTTGGCTCAACCACTCAACCCTAATTTCTCAAGCAAACTTGAAGCAGGGAGAAAGATGGGTAGAACCTGTCTCCCTCAAGACCTCAGATGTTGATCTTTTGTTCCCGATCCAGGAGACACAGAGGAAAAGAAACTGGAGGTGGGCTTCCAGATCAATTGAGTCTTGTGTTGTGGAGGTCCTTCATTACTCACATTTGTCAGGATCGATACAACTCCTTCTGTTCAGGAAGAGCTAGCAGAACAGTGGGTAGCCATAACTTGCTAGGGTTTCAGAAAAGCATGTCTGAAATTTAATATCTGCCTTTCTGCCCCCAAACTGGCCATTCTGCTACTGAGCTACATCCCAATGTGTTTGGGAAGAATATAGCTCGGTAGTACTCTCTGAGCTTGGTTGGTTTTCTTTGCAGATTTCATTACTCAATTAGCACTGATGATGTTACTTAGTTGGGTAATGAAATGTCTGCAAGAAAACAACCAAGCTCAGAGAGCACCAAGGATCCCACAGTCTACCATCCTCCCTTCCTGTCCTCCCCCTCCTCTTCTCCCTCCCCATCCTCCTCTGCAAACCCCATTCTCTTCCTGCACTGACAATTGCTGACAATTATAAGAAACAAGTTTAAAACATTCTCAAAGACAACCTACAGTCCTTAGTAACCTTATAATACAAAAACTACCCATTCAATCCTCTAATAAAGTTCAAAACATTCTAAAAGATCCATCTCATCCTGGGCATCCTTTTTTTTTTTTTTTTTAACTATTTCCATCTGGCAGGTGGTACAGGATAATTATAAACAAGGACAAATAGGCTGAAAAACAGCTTCTATCACAGAGCAGTAGCTCTATTGAATTCTACTGAATAGTGCAATATTAATGCAATATCGGGTTTTCAATTCAATGTCTAAAATGCAAAGGAGGTGTGTTTGTGTTCTATTTTTATAGTTATAATGTCCACTGAAGATGGCATTTAATTTTGTTGTACGAGGTGCAATGACAATAATATAAACTAAACTAAATTAAGAACATGCACACACACCATGAATGCCTAAAATACTCTGTGAACATGGACAGGAAAAAAAAAAGAATTACATTTCTTCGTTGTTAAGAGTGACTTAAGTGGACATATTCCACTTGAGGGCAGGGAAGGAGTTACATCAAGCCACGCCTTAAAAACCTGCAAAGTCATTTTTGCTTTAGCCTTTCTTCTGCAGTGTCAGAAGCTGATGGTGAGAAGTTTCACAGGGGTTCACAACTGGTAATCATCTGGATGCAGGAAGGGAAAACAACGGCTATCTCTGCATCTTTCGTTGACGTTTGGCTATTGTTTGTAACAGGCATGAGGTCAAATCGGGAGTTTATGAGTGTTCTCCTAAAAGAGATGTTATCTTATGGAAATAGGATGAGACTTTGGAATAAGGAAACATTGTACTGGAAAGAGAATGCAAATACAATCTAAATACAGATTAGATTTAAATATAAGGCTCATTATGCAATGCTGGCTTGCAAGAAGACAATTGAAGAGGCCTTTTTAATGACAATGATTATGGCTAGTTTATTTTTCATTTATTGAATTTCTACTCTGTCAATCTGGGTCTCCAATAGTTAAGGAAGCTCGGAGTGACTGAAATCAGAAAGAAATCTAAACTAACAAATAAATATAAACTAAAGCAATGTAAGTGTGTGTGTGTGTGTGTGTGTGTGTGTGTGTGTGTGTTATATATATATATATATATATATATATATATATATATATATATATATATATATATATATGGATCTTTTATCGGTTCTCTCCGTTCAGTATCTGTGTGTGCAACTGCTTGCACTGGCACTAAGCCAAGCACCAGCCTGAGATGCGAGTGGACCTGTGCTGAATCTGCGTGTGATCACATACAAATACCAGAACCTCAGAAAACAAATATATATATATATGTATATGTATATTCTGGCACAGCAATAGGCTGCCCCAAATTTAAATCTGAAACCACTGTAAAAGTCTGACCCACAGACGGACACAATACAGAAGCCTGATGATGGCAGATGAGATTCTGCTGAAACGTTGCTACAACTTTAAAAGAACTACAATGATATACCCAACCAAGCCGAACACCATACATGGTACCGAAAACTTATATATATATATATATATTCTTAAGTTTTCGTGGGTACTTACATGTGTGGTATTTAGTTTTGTTCGGGTAGAAGCCTGATGATGGCAGATGAGATTCTGCCGAAACATTGCTACAACATGGGAAAATACCTGAACAAAGCTGAATACCATACATACATATACATATACATATACATATACATATACATATACATATACATATACATATACATATACATATACATATACATATACATATACATATACATATACATATACATATACATACCCATACATATGTTTTCTGAGGTTCTCGTGGGTATTTGTATGTGGATCTTTGGTTATTCGGGTTTTCTCCCGCGTAAGATTGGAAGTATCTAGGCAACGTTTCGATGAAGTCTCATTCATCATCTTCAGGCTTGTGTCTTCGGCTCTGTGCTTCTCTGACATCACTCTGATGAATATTAGAATATTAATTATTCAGCTTTGTTCGGGTATTTTCCCACATCATTATAGTTGTGCTTTTAAAAGCACAACTATAATGACGTGGGAAAATACCCGAACAAAGCTGAATACCATACATGTAAGTACCTGTGAAAACTTAAGAAAACATATATATATATATATGTGTGTGTGTGTGTGTGTGTGTGTGTGCGCGCACACACACATAGATACACAGACACATATATATATATACTTACATCCACTTACATTATATCTACACACACACACACACACACACACACATACATATGGAGTTAATTGTTGAATACATATACACCAAAGTGACTCCTTCCTACCCAGAGATTTTTCAAGAGAGAGATGGATGACAAGGACTTTAAAAGAAAAAGGAAGCGATATGAGAATACAGTCATTCCTAGTTAAAGGTCACCTTGACTTTTAATCTACACTGTCATCCATTCTTTCTCATTAAAATATTTGATAAGAATTCTTTGCTTGACCGAACAGCACGGAATACCTTAAAAATGACACTCTTTGCTCTTGAGGTGGCTGCTATGTCACAGTAAATAATTATCTGCCTGCTTGAAAATAAAATCATTATCTGAATTATATGCAAGGAAACAATAAAAACGGTGTATTTACACCATGTTAATCTACTCTTCTAAGGAGGAAACATATTTCAAGATTGAATTTTCTTTCAAGGATGAAGTTTTTTTTCTTTTTTCTTTTCCCTCCAAGCTAAGTTTGTCTACCCAACTGCTCCATTCCCAAGTACTTTTCTAATCTCTGCACCATACTAGAGCATACATTATTGTTGCAATCATCTGAAGGGTAGCTAGAGCCATGCAGGTTTATTTTAAAACAAAACTATAAAGGAAAAGATGTCCCATAATTGAGCAGGAATTAGCAGAATAATAGAATTGAAAGAGTTCTTGGAGATCTTCTAGTCCAACCTTCTGCTCAAGCAGGAGAACCTCTTAAAGGCACCTTTAAGAGTTGTGGACTTAAATTCTGAGAATTCCCCAGCCAGCTTTGCTTCTGGAAGTTGAACTACACAAGTCTTAAAGTCACCAAAGTTGGACACGCCTGCCTTATAACCATTCTGGACCAGAGGTGGTATTCAGCAGGTTCTGACCAGTTCTGGAGAACCGGTTGCAGAAATTTTGAGTAGTTCAGAGAACCCGCAAATTCCACCTCTGGCTGGAGATTTTACAGTATCCTTCCCCTGCCACGCCCACCAAGCCACGCCCACAGAACTGGTAATAAAAAAGTTTGAATCCCACCAAATGGTTGTCCAATCTATTCCTCTTTATTTATTTGTTAGATTTCATTGCTGCCTATCTCCCATACTGGGTGACTCTGAGTGGCTTACAAATTATACAAACAGGTAAAAAATAATGATTAAATGATTAAAATGAACCAACATTAAAATATTAAAAACTGTGCTAAAACCTTGCCTAAAAGAGCAGAGAGATGGACGGGACAGGGATGAAAATGTCCAGTGTGGAGCATCCACAACTTCTGAAGGCAAGCCCTTCCATTGATTAATTTATTCAATCTGACTATTAATTCTTTATTTATTAAATTTCTACACCGCCCATCTCATCTAAGAGACCCTGACATGACCAAGTCATATAGTTTCTTGGCAATGTTACAAAAATGGCTCCTGTAACCATCCTGGAATTTTCTGATGATGTTATATTCAAGTATTAACCCAGTTTGACACTCCTTAGCAGTTTACCAACCCTCCTTAACAGGGTTGGTAAGCTGTTGCCAACTTCTGAGATAGAATAGCCCTGATCGATGGTTGAGAGCTTGGTTGATTATATGCCTTTAACTTAGTGTTGATTCAAGGTCATCACATAGATAGGTGGTCTCCAGACAATTTGTCCCCATCATGGTCTTCTAAAGGTGCACCACATGTCTACTGCAATGGAGACCATCCATCACGGTTGATGGTCATCGTCTTCTCATTCCTTTCACCTTCCCCATCATTATGGACTTTTCAAGCGATGGTCTTTGCACTGTGTCCAAAGTATGATAAATTGAGCCTTTGTCATTTGTACCTTGAGTGAGAATTTGACGCCCAAGATCTGTTCTTCCTTTCCAACTTGCCATGTGGCCTGAGATTCTTGCTGAAAATATGCCTTCCATTGCGTCCAGCTTTCATTCTCCAATCATACTCGATGGAGGGAAGCCCATGGAACGGCTTCCCAAACCCTTTCATGCCTGCATTCTTTTATTACCAATCCATATTCAGAGAAGTTAATATATAAAGATGTACAATATGAGTATAAAGGGCACAAAAAGGCGGGCACCATGACACCGGTGGCTGAATAGCTGGGTTATTATAACAGCTGCCTTTCAGCTATTTTCAAGAGCTCTCCTTAGCCTTTTGTACAAAAGTCTTTGATGAGAGAGTCAAGTGTGTACGCCGATAAGACCTTGGCGATGTAATCACCAGCTCTCATTCTCCATTGACGGCACCATGCGGCCAATTCACAAACATTTTCATATTAATATCGAGCAATTTCCCTACATTCTAATCCATCAAAGTAGGCTATTAATCCTTCACTGTAGCGTCTGCTATTCAAATGCTAACAATTTTCTCCTCGCGCATGGAAACATTTGTCCTACAGCTCCTTATACAAAGACTGGCATATTGTCAGCGGTGATTGATCAGAGCATTAATAGGAGAGTTGCAAGGTAAATCACATCAATGAAATCATAGGTCTGTGAACAACAGGAGCAGAAAGGTGGGCAGAAGAGAAAGAATTCGAAGGAATAAACTGAATGTGGGAGATAATCAAAGCATGGACCCCAATGACTGCGGTCCTTGCGGTCTCGTTGACTCAACTGTCCATTAAAACAGGACTCAGTGCTCTACTGTTGAGAGATAACCTATCTGGGTTTCTTCCCCCAGAATTAAAAAAAAAATTCTCTGAGAGATTAAGAAAGGATGGATGGAATATGGACTTGAAAACAAAGCACAGTCTATAATCTTTGCAGGACACCTGTTCAGTAAAAACTCATTATCATCACCTCTGATAATATTAATTGGAACAATTAATCAGTGGAACGACTCCAGCAGTGGTGAATGCTCCAACACTGGTAGTTTTTAAGAAAAGATTGGA